>NC_080164.1:98259358-98414858 GCF_950295315.1 Erinaceus europaeus | reverse complement strand
AAATTAAGAAAAAGGGGGAAAAGGATGCTATAAATCAGTACAGTCACAGAAAACATGAGACATTTACCAGACTAAGCTATCTTTACTTACAAAACACCCATTTTCTTATATACTCTTGACAGCACCATACAATCACCATTTTATGTTAGTCTAAACTAGCATATTCTTTTTGTATTTTCTTCTACACTGCTTAAAATTTACTTCTGAAACATACTTTAGAAAATTTTGTTAAGAGCTGTTCATTTCCAGGGCTGAGAGACAGCTTAATAGTCATGCAAAGAGACTTTCATGCCTGAGGTTCCAAGGTCCTGGGTTCAGTCCCCAGCCCCACCATAAGCCAAAGCTGAGCAGTGCTCTGTTCTCTCTTTCTTCTCTCCATGTCTCTCATTAAAATAAATAAAATGTTTTTTAAAAGTTGTTCAGTTCCAGTATCTCATTTATTATTTATTATTCTATTATTATTTAATAATTAATTAATTAACAAGTATGGGTTATGTTCCTGTAATTTTTCTAGAAAATTTATCTGCTAAAGATGTCCATCACCTCTGGGTGGATATACTGTACATCTGCTCATATTATTTTGGTTCTTCTTCTAGCGTTTGCCCTTCTTCCGTAGCCAGTCAACTGCGTCAGGTTGAAAGCTGTCAGGAGCTGCTTATTGCTGGCTTTGAAACTGACTGGGATCCATGTGGATTCAGTCGGCTAGGAAGGATCGTCAGTTTCCCCAATGAATGGGTACTCACGGGATGCACCACGAGAAGGTCGATCCAATGTGTGATAAGTACTCTGGCAATCTTAGATGATAATACTTCCGCAAAGTTTTCTAGACTTAAGTCAGGTTGTCCCTTCGAATATAAATTTTATGGACACCATAAAATTTCCTGGGTTACACCATTAAATATTTCCACAACAGAACCTAGGTAGCAGCACTCTTCATTATATCATGGCAATTCTGTACCAAGCTATTTGTACATCATTTCTGGTCTACTATACCTGAAATACACAGAATGTAGAATAGTAGCAGTTTATACAATATCATAAACAAAATCATTCTTTGCAAGTTTCAACTAAAAAAAAAACACATCCATAAAGTCAGACTTTAATTACTTACCTTAGTAGAATAATTATATTTCACATTAGCACATAGGACAAACTGGCCCTAAACATAGCAGCTTTAAGCAACACAAGTTTCTTTCTTTTTTTTAAAGATTACTTTACTGGCTAAGTGCTGATTTACAAAACTGTTGTCACCAGTGTACAGTTTCCTGTTTCCCAATGATAGGTGTCAGCACACCATCCACCACCACCACCACCACGAACTTGTTATATTTCTCCATCCCAGGACACTGGTTCCCACTCCCTTATTAACCTCCTCCAACTTCCCCCTTTCAGAGTCCTTGGATCTGCAGCAATAGACCACAGCTGATTAAAGTTTCACCCAGCACTTCCTTTTTCTCGCTTTCTTAAGCCCCACCTGTGAGTGGAGACATCTTGTATTCATTCTCTTTCTGGTTTATCAACATGATTCTTTCAAGTTCTGACCCAAGCTGCAGCAAGAGAAAATCTTGTCATTTCATACATCTGAGTAGCATCCAGTTGGCAACACATGTTTGTTATTTCACATTTTCTGTGGGTCAGAGCTCTTGACCCAAGCTTGACCAAGCAGCACTGATTAGCTAAATTCTCTCTCAGCTGTGGGAAATTAAGGCATCAGCTGGGTGTCAGTCATATCAAGACTCCAATGGGGAAGGAGCCACTTTTGTGGTCATGGAATTGTTGAAAAGATTTAGTTTATGGTCTGGTGGTACAGTGCATATAGCACTGGAGTCTCAGCCATGAGATCCTGAGTTCAGTCCCTGGCAGCACATGTACCAGAGTGATGTCTGGTTCTTTCTTTCTCTTCTCCTATCTTTCTCATGAATAAATAAGTGAGTTCTTCTGAGAAAAAAAAATATTTAGTTCTTGTTAGGGAGCACATACATAGATGAAGCTTGTACTTAGAATATATAGGTTACATGTTTAAGTAACACTGTCAAAGAAACATGCTTGAAACACTGCACCCAGTTTTTTTGAGATTTAAATGACTCTGCACCCAGTAGAATCTATAGCTTACTTAGGAATCTGAGAAATAGCCAATGAGAATGTGGATATTTCATAAATTTTGTCTCAGCATCAATATATTCAGATCTTGAACTGAAATGCCCTCTACTTCCTGTGAATGTCAGTGCCCTGCTGTTCTCTGCTACACTGAATCAAAAAAGGGAGAATTCAGCCTAGAATACAGGAGTCTGTAGAGCTGGGTTTAAAAAGGGGTTTTCAAATCAAAGACCAAACAATAATCCTAAAAGCCTGTCTCTGTTGAAGGAGAAAGTGGTCTTTCAAATTTCAAAAGCTGCCTTCTAAACATCAAGAGCAAAACTTGAGGAAGGAATAAAGTTACAGCATGGGGAAGGATGAGGACTGGGAGGCTGACTACTCAGCTGTGGGGAAAGCATTTCACTCGCAAGGGCAGGCGGTAAAATCTAGAACAGCCAGCAGGTGCTAACACCCACCTAACACACTGCTGGGGTTAGGAGAATGCAAACTGCTGCAACCATAGTGCAAGACAGTGTGCTCATTTCCTCCCAAATATTAAAATCTGAAATATCATGTGATCTATCTATTCCAGTCCTGGATATTGGTCGAAAGAATGTGGAAACACAACTTCAAAAATACAGATGTGTCACAGTGTTCATTGCAGCATGGTTCATAATAATGAAAATAGAAGATAAGAAAACATTGTAGGATCAACTAGGAATACCAAAGGAAACAACCTGGAACTATATAACTGACTTTCATAATCTAGTACCAGAGCAAGAGAAATGATAGAGGGAAACTATTTGCCTGCAAAAAAAAATGCTTTAAAGAATGAGAAGAGAGTATTCATAAAAATAAAAGATTTGAAGAAGGCAGCTCGAAGACAATACCTGGCATGAGCTTTGCAAGAAGGCTGCTTTAAACATGGGTAGGATTTAGTGGTGGAGGAGGAGTTCAGGCGGGGGGGGGGGGTAATGTGGAACCAAGGAAGAGCCCCATAACCCACTCTTTGGCTGGCAAACAGAAGTGAGGGGTTGAGGTTTTTCTACTTTTCTATACACTCCTCCTGCCTCAAGACCAACCCCCACACCAGAGGGGTGAGGAAGACAGCTGTTCCTGGTAGGCCTCCTGTAGAACTAATTTATTTATCAAGATTCCAGGCTCAGCAGGAGAGTCATCCATAGGAGGGAGGTTATTTCCACAAGCAAAGGCTTTTTTTTTCCTTTTTGAAGGGGTCTGGAGCTCTATCTGAATGACAGAATACCAGACCAATCAGGGCCTCAGTCTTACCTGGGTTAGATTACATGTCTTCCTTCTACCTATTGAGTTTGTTTGGTAATTGCTTCTTGTAATTGTTTGTTTTTCCTTTGTTTAGGAAAAGGGCAAGACTGTGTTTAGCCAACTTGGAGTGGTTTCATCTTCAGACTGACTGTTAGGGTTTCATATTTTATATTATTATTATTATAAGTGTGCTAATCTTTGCTTTGGTTGTTATTGTTGTACTTTCTGAGGTTTGTGACAACATTGTGAAAAGATTTTGTGTGGCTTGTACTCACACAACACAACTGAAGGACAACAAAACAGAAAAATACAAACCACACCAATAAAAAATGGTTAAATTGAAAGCAATTAAAACAACTACCATAATGAATCAGGACAGAAGCCCAGAATAAACTCCAAATATGCCAGAAACAACTAAACATGAGGAAAATATCAAAATATTGATATGTTACAGTAGTGAGTAAAGTTTTTGAGAAAAAGGCTATCAGAAATAAAGAAGTGAGCTCAGCAAATTCAGCAACAAAGAAACAAATAATCCCATCCAAAAATGGGAAGATGATATGAACAGAACATTCACTACAGAAGAGATCCAAAAGGCTAACAAACACCTGACAAATTGCTCCAGGTTATTGATTGTCAGAGAAATGCAAATAAAGACAATATTGAGTTACCACCTCACCCCTGTGAGAATAGCATACATCAAAAAGGACAGCAGCAACAAATTCTGGAGAGGCTATGGGCATAGAGAAACCTTCTGCACTGCTGGTGGGAATGTAAATTAGTCTAATCTCTATGGAGAGCAGTCTAGAGAACTCTCACAAGGCTAGACATGGACCTTGTGTATGACCCAGTAATTCCTCTCCTAGTGATATACTCCAAGGACTCCACAATTCCCAACCAAAAAGATATGTGTACATCTATGTTCATAGCAGCACAATCTGTAATAGCTAAAACCTGACAGCAACCCAGGTGCCCAACAATAGATGAATTGTCAGGCATTAAGCCAGGCCCCCTGCCTCATCCTGCATTGCTGATACTGTGGCCTAATACATAATCATTGTTTTACCTGAAAGAACCCCATCCATCCCACTGATCTATCTTCTTTCTACCTTGAGACCTGCTCTGCCTGCAGGGTAACATTAATCCAACCTATTAAACGCTCGCAACAGTTGCTAAAGAAGCTTCTACCTTCCCAGTGTGCTTTTGCCTTTCTCCACCCCCTTTCCTAACCATTTACATTTCCAACTTGCCACTTCCGGTTTTAGTCTGATCCCAACCTAATCAATGTAATGAGTTACACATCAGCTTGCTTCACTTCAGACTGTGTCCAGTGATGTCAGGCATGGAATGTCAACCCTTCAGCCTCATTACTTGGGTGAGACCTTTCCTTTCATAGGATTCTCTAATTCCATTCCAGTTGGTTCACCTCCTAACAAAGTCCCAAAATCTAGATATAGACCAGGTCCCATGAGATAGAGCATATGTTCACATGTATCCATAAATTCTACAACACCTTCAGGAAACAGTTAATACCTATACTTTTAAAGCACATCCAAAAGATTGAGAAACAGGAGCACTCCATTCTACCTTCTGTGAAGCCAGCATCACCCTAGTACATATACAGATAGGGACACAACAAAAAAGGAAAATGACAGACCATTATCTGAAGAACATAGATGCTAATATCTTGAACAATATCCTAGCCAACTGGATACAGCAGTATATCAAAAAGATTATTCATCATGACCAAGTGGGATTTTTTTCAAGGAATGTAAGGATGATTCAAAATATGCAAGTCAATCAATGTCATTTACCACATCAATAAAAGCAAAACCAAAAACCTCAAGATTATCTAAATAGATGCACAGAACGCCTATGACAAATCCAATACCTGTTCTTGCTCAAAACACTAAGAGAGAGAGAGAGAGAGAGAGAGAGAGAGAGAGAGAGAGAGAGAATAGATGGAAAATTCCTTAAGATAGTGGAGTCCATATATAGAAAACCTACAGCCAACATCATACTCAACAGTCAGAAGCTGAAAGAATTCCTCCTCAGATCTGGGACAAGACAGGGCTGTCCATGATCACCATTATTCTTCAACATAGTAATAGAAGTGTTCGCCATAGCAATCAGGCAGGAGAAAGGAATCAAAGGAATACAGATTGGAAGGGAAGAAGCCAAGATCTCTATATTTGTAGGTGATATGATAGTATATACAGAAAAAACCTAAAGAATCCTGCAGAAAACTACTGGAAGTTATTAGGCTACTAGAAATCATTAGACAATATAGTAAGGTGCTAGGCTACAAAATCAGTGGCATTCCTTTAAGCAAACACTAACTCTGAAGAAGAGCATATCCAGAAATCACTACTATCTACTTTTGCAGCAAAATCAATAAAATATATAGGAATAAATTTTTCAAAGAAGTGAAAGATTTGTATACTGAAAACTATGAGTTGCTATTCAGAGAAATATAAAATGATACCAAGAAATGGAAAGATAACCAATGCTCATGAATTGGAAGAATTAATATCATCAAAATGAATATTCTACCTATATGCATAGACAAATTTAATATGATACCCATCAAAGTCCAACAGTTTCTTTAAGTGAATGAACAAAAATTACAATCATTTATCTGGAACCAAAGACACCTAGAATTGAAAATACAATCCTGAAGAAAAGAAACAGAAATGGAGGCATCACACTCCCAGATCTCAAACTATATTATAAGCCCTCATAATCAAAACAGCCTGCTGTTGGGGGAAAAAAATGATATACTGAAAAGTGGAACAGATTGGAAGCCCAGAACTAAAAGCCACACTTATGAGCATCTAATTGTTAAAAAGGGGGGCCCAAATTATTAAATAAAGGCATGAGGGTCTCTTCAATAAGTGGTGCTGGGAAAACTGGGTTGAAACATGTAGAAGAATATTGTCCAGTATAAACCCCATCGGCTACTCTCTTCCCTGATCCAGCTTTCTAGCCCTTTTTCCAGTCATGATATCATCTCTCCAGACAATAATTTGGGTGTACCTGCAGATGTCAGGCTCAGAAAAAAAAAACTAGTATAGTCACGAGCCCTTTGGAATATAACTAAAATAGGCCTACTATCAACAAAATCTTCATCTGAACTATTCCAGCCTTTAGGTTCATGATTAGTCAACGTTTTGTTTGGCTTTATATGTTAACTCTTCTTTCAGCCACCAGGTCCCAGATACTAACATGATGCCAACTGGACTTCCCTGAGCAGACAACCCCACCAATGTGTCCTGGAGCTCCACTTCCCCAGATCCCTGCCCCACTACAGAAAGAGAGAGAGAGAGACAGGCTGGGAGTATGGACTGACATGTCAATGTCCATGTTCAGCAGGGAAGCAATTACAGAAGATAGTCTTTCCACCTGCATGCCATAAATAATAGGGAAACTATCAGGGGAGGGGATGGGATACAAAGTTCTGGTGGTGGGAATTCTGTGGAATTGCACCATTCTTTTCCTGTGGTTTTTGTCAGCATTTCCTTTTTATAAACAAAAATTTTTTAAAAGCAATAAGCATGCAAAAGAATGAAACTGAACCACTTTATCTCACCAGTAACAAAAGTCAATTCCAAATGGATCAAGAACCTGGATGTTATACCAGAAACTATCAAATACTTTGAGGAAACTTTTGTTGGAACACTTTCCCACCTAAACCTCAAGGACATCTTTGATGATACAAACAAAGAAGACTAAAGCAAAAACAAATCACTGGAATTATATCAAATTGAAAGATTCTGCAGAGCAAATGAACCATCACCCAAACAAAGAGAATCTTCACATGTCATGCATAAGACAAGAGGCTAATAACCAAAATATGTAAAAGCTCACCAAACTTAGCAGCATAAAAGCAAATGACCACATCCAAAAATAGGGAGAGGATATGAACAAAATATTCATTACAGAAGAGATCAAAAAGGCCAACAAACATATGAAAAACTGTTCCAGGTCACTGATTGTCAGAGGACGCAAATAAGGACAGAGAGATACCACCTCAACCCTGTGAGAATGCCATACATCAAGAATGATAGCAGCGACGATTGTTAGAGAGGTTGTGGGGACAAAGGAATGCTTCTGCACTGCTGGTAGGAATGTAAATTGGTTCAACCTCTGTGGACAGCAGTCTGAATAACCTTCACAAGGCTAGACATGGACCTTCCATAATACCCAGTGATTCCTCTCCTAAGGATATGTCCTAAGGACTCCATAACACCCAACCAAAAAAGATATGTGTACACCTATATTCATAGCAGGAACTTAGAAGCAAACCAGATGCCCAACAACAGATGAATGGCTGAGAAAGTTATATATATATATATATATATATATATATATATATATATATATATATATATATATATATACATATATACATATATACATATATATACATATATATATATATACACTATATACACACAATGGAATATTTCGCAGCTGTTCAGAATAATGAACCCACCTACTTGACTCATCTTGGATGGAACGCAAATGAATTATGTTATGTGAAATAAGTCAAAAAGACAAAGATGAGTATGGGATGATCCCACTCATCAACAGAAGTTGAGAAAGAAGAACAGAAAGAGAAACTCAAAGCAGAATATCACTGAGTTTGGAATATGGCACCAAAATAAAAATCTCTGGGTGGAGGGTGAGGGCAAATGTTCAGCTTCACTGGGGAAGAGGGGAGAGAACACAGACTTTTGGTGGTGGGAATGGTGTTAATATACACTTCTATTAATGTATAGTCTCATAAATCATTATTTAATTAATATGAGAGGGGAAAATGAATTGAATGTCTGAAACTGTTTGATGCATAGACCATAGCTCTGAGTATACGCTCCTTCAATCTAAGCACTTAAGACTTAAAATTGGTAATCAATTAAGTTTTCACAGTGGGCTCTAATTGTTAATACATTTCTAATAATGACTTATTATTTAAAATATTAAATCTCCTAAAAGATTACACAAGGGAGAACAGAAACAACTGTTGGTGTCACTTTATAAGATACAGCTATATGTCAAAAGTATTAAAGGACATAATTTATGGTGAGGTCTGTATGATACATCAAATACTAACAAATTTTTGAAGTTAATCCAACTGCCAAATAATTTGGTTAAAGCAGTAATTATCTATTGCCTTCTTAAACTCTAAGACAACAGGAACTTTTCCCATTCTCTATAAAGTCTCCTAGTCCTGGAACTTCTAAGGCAGGGTTTGCTTTCCTGCATGCTTCTTTCAATTCATACCAACTGATACTTCATCTGCTGATCCCAACTCATCCAATGCAACAAGTACCACCCTGGCATGTTTCACTTTGAACTGTTTCAGAGACAACAGGTGTGGAATGTCAGCCCTTGAGCTTCATTGCTCTGGTGAAACCATTCCTAGTCCATAGGATGCCTCAATTTCTTTTCAGGTGGTGCACTTCCTAAGAAAGCCATGGAAGCTCGATATATACCAGGGCTCATGAGCCAGAACACATGTGCATATGTATCCATAAATTAGGGGGAAATATATACCTTAAAGCAAAAGTGCACAATAGTTTTCAGTGAGTCAATAAATGCAGCAAGCAAGCAGAAAAACGTAAAAGACACCTTAAAGTACGTAATCAAATAGTTTCAACTTAGACTTAGATACCTTCCTCACATACTTCCTATTACAATTCCCTTAATCACTCCAAAGCTAACCTTGTCAAAGTAAGGACTACAAAAGTTGAATAAGGCCAAGAGACTGGCATAATTTAATGATGACTCTTTAGTCACTACCAGGCCACCACATCATCTGGGCTCCTAGTCGGGGTGTCCTGAGATTCCCACACAGACATGATGGGCCTAAATTTCAAATAGATCCCTCTCTCCACTGTCACTGGGTATCTCCATCAGGAACAACATTATGGAACCCTTTATGGGCCCCTACAGGACCTTGCCCTCCACGTGGATCAACAGTGGTAGGGAATATTCCATTCTCCGAAGGGAGGATGGATAACATACTCTACCACCTGAGGAAGATGGATCCTGAAATGTGCAGCTTGGAATGTTCCTAGCCATGACCACAGAATGTAAATTCAGACCTACAGGAATTCAGAGGTTACATAGGCTCCAGAGTTGAATATAGGCCCCAGATAAAATTGATGAGATTTTACAGTTAACAATATTTATTTACTTTTCTCATATTCTCTTCCCTGTTTCAGTTTTCAAGTCCTTTTCCCAACTATGACACCATCTCCCCAGACAACAACTTGGGGCCACCTGCATATTAGTCTTCAGGCGAAGGAAAAAACTAGTAAAGTCATGGGCCCCTTGCAATATGCCTAAAATAGACCTACTAGCTTTTTTCCAAAATGGAGAACCCAAATCTTTATCTGTAATAGTCTTGCCTTTAAAATCATGATTAGTCAACAGTTTGTTCTGCTTTGTATCTTAACTCTTTTTCAGCCACCAGATTCCAGCATGATGCAACCTGATTTCCCTGAACAGAAGACCCCCACCAGTGCCTGGAGCCCTGCCCCACTAGGGAAAGAGAGAGACAGGCTGGGAGTATGGATGACCTGTCAACACCCATATTCAGTGGGGAAGCAATTACAGAAGTCAGACCTTCCACCTTCTGCACCCCATAATGACCCTGGGTCCATACTCCCAAAGGGATACAGAATAGGAAAGCTTTTAAGGGAGGGGAAAGATATAGAGTTCTGTTGGTGGGTACTGTGTAATTGTACCCCTCTTATCCTCTGGTCTTGTTAATATTTCCATTTTAGAAATAAACATTTTTTAGAAAGTAAACAATTTATTTGTGGATATACAATACATGCAGAAAAAAGTTCAGAAAATTAGAGGGGATTATAAACACCTAGACCAATTACTACAATCAAATAGAGTTTCTTTTTTCCTTTGTAAGCAGGAAAATTTCTCATTAATTATGTCATGCCCCATAAATTGTACTTTGCCAACAGTCAAATAAAATACTTTTTCTCTCTCTCTGGGTCTATGATCAACAAAAAGTTGAACTCCTAGTTCATATTTGATAAACTGTGGCATGAGTCCAGAGGGAACCCGCTCAATACTCCAATAGCTCATTTCACTTTCATCCTGCTCCACTTCTCTCCCAGACATCCCTTGCCAGCACAGTGAAATATGGTATTGATCTAAAGTTGCATTGTCCAGTCTCCCTGCATCTTTGGGGGTCATTTAACTGGCTTGATAGATTCAGACAAGTGTGATAATCACTTTGAAAGTAAACTATCAAATGTATGCACTATAGTAGATACTTTCCTGAGCACCCAAGAAAATTGGTGTTTCCCTGGGGGTAGGGGAGAGTACCATATAATCATATTTAACTAAAGAATGAAAAAGGGAGGGAAATGTCAGACAGAGGGGACTCCTAAAGCACATTGCTGCTTGTATCCTCTGGGATGCAGATAATCTTATCTCAGCCTCCCAGTTCTGAAAATTTCCTTTTTCTCAACTTTGCAGAGAATATACTTGAACCAGAAAAGAAGTTTCACCTGAAGTTCAGATAACAGTATTAGTACTGCAAAGAGAAAATTGAGCCAGATATACTACTCAAACCTGATATAGTAGTTGAGAGTAGAGACTTGAGAGCATTGACTTCAAAGTCCAATTTGTTTGCTTCCTATCTGAGCAAGTTATTAATCTCTCAGAGCCTACTTCTTCATGTGCAAATCTGCCTACCTTGGAGAACTGTATGAAGAGTATATGAGTTAATTTATGGGAAGAATTTAGAGCAGTGTGACTACATAACTGCAACACAAGTATGATCATATCTTTCTTTGAGAGAGAGGAGATGAACACAAAGATGCCTACATGTGATTATACAAATTCTCAAATAGAACACACAGAATATCATTATATCCATTTCAGAAAAACAAAAATAACCTGGACATGGGTAGATAGCATAATGGTTATTCAAAGAGACTCTTATACCTGAGGCTCTCAAGTCCCAGAACTGAGCAGTACTCTGGTAAAAGAAAAAAGGGGGAGGGGGAGACCTCAGAGCTAGTGAAACGGGACAAGTCTGTGGTAAAGCTAGCAATCATGTACAGGGTTTTTTTTTTGTTTGTTTTGTTTTCACTAAAAAACATATTCGTAGATTGCAAGATGTACTAATATTGAACTGTAGTAAAAGTCATATTTTCTATGCAAAAAAGTAAGTCATGACTTTTCTAACAAGCCAGTGTGTCTTGCTACATACTCTGCAAGACACTAAGTCAAAAGTGAACGAAATGGGAAAAGAAATGCCCGTGTGTGTGTGTGTGTGTGTGTGTGTGTGTGTGTGTGTGTGTGTGTGATGTCTTTCACTAGGGCTTCATCTACTAAAGCCACATCCTCACTCAGGTTCTCCCAGGACAGTATTAAAGAAGCCTTTCCATATTCTCCTATATAGCCATCTCCTATTTTCTAGTTTCTGAACATCCTCCTCTTTGTAAAATAACAGTTAGCTATCATAGTAAATTCAGATGGCAGTTAATTATCCTCACTAAGGAAAATACATTGAGAATCATGAGTAGTCCCATAAACAAATTCACATTAGGACTATATAGTTATGGTAGAATGGAATTCCAAACTGAATCACAGATTATAGAAAAAAAACTCATCTGCACGATTCCAGCCTTTAAGTTCATGACTGATCAACAATTTGTTTGGCTTTGAATGTTAACTCTCTTTTCAGCCACCAGGTTCCAGGGTGCCAACCAGACTTCCCTAGACAGACAAACCCCACCAATGTACCCTGGAGCTCTGCTTCCCTAAAGCCTCACCCTACTAGGGAAAGGGAGAAGCAGGGTAGGAGTATGGACCAACCAGTCAACACCCATGTTCAGTGGGGAAGCAATTACAGAAGCCAGACCTTCCTCCTTCTGCATCCCACAATGACATTGGGTCCATACTCCCAGAGGATTAAAGAACAGAAAAACTATCAGGGAAGGGAATGAGATATGGAGTTCTGGTGGTGGGAATTGTGTGGAGTTGTACCCCTATTTTCCTATGGTTTTGTCAGTGTTTCCTTTTTATAAATAAAAAAGAAAGAAGGAAAGAAAAGCAGATGTTCCCAAAACTAAGATAATGCAATTTCATATGTTATGATAATGTTACTGGAATTGACCCTAATGGTGGGATATCTATATACCTAAATATACTTATTAGTGATTTAATAATGATTTACAAGATTAGAAGGAGGAAGAAGAAGAAGGAGGAGGAGGAGGAGGAAGAGGAGGAGGAGGAGGAGGAGGAGGAGGAAAGCAAGATATGTATGTGGTCACACTTCCAACTCAGGAGGAACAAAAGTCAGGAAATCAGTCTGATTAGCTGAGGACAGGAACACAGTTCACACAATCAGGGGCAGTCAACTTTAATTAAGTAACCTCATGTGGTCCTCTATGTGGTCCTATGACTCTGTCCTTACTGAGATTAGATAATGTCCTGTAGTTTTCAAATTGACTTCCCAGGCAGGCATATATGTCTCTTGTCTCACTCTCTATTCATTGACATACTGTTACAAAAAGAAAGTGTGAGCTTACTGCCCCATTCCCTTGCCTCCTTTTAACTTCTCAACTGATGGTAAAATCTGATTCCACCTCTCATAGCAAGGTTACTGAGTGTGTCTAATTTGTATTTCAGACCAGACTGTTGTCTTACTTTCCTGTGCAAATGATATTTATATCCCCTCTTTGAGACATTTGACAACCCAGCCTATTTGTTTATGGTCTTAACATTAAATCCTTCTTTGTCAGTACAGAAACAGAGTTCTTCCAAGTTTTCATCATAGATTTTGCCTATAACTAAAATCAAATAATTCAATATTAGTTAGACAGTAAGGTTGAGACTATTTAAAACATATGTAATATATTTTATCATCACTGTTCAATGCCACTGGAAGAGACTCAACAAAAAAAACAACAACAAAGTATTAATATAGGACAGGAGTACTTGCAGGAACAGTTTTCTCACAAAAACAATAATCCACTAAAAGCATTCAGTTAAGGAGAAAAATTCAGTCATTTCTCAGGAAAAAAAAAAGACCTTAACAGCTTCTGAAATTCCACAAATTTTACCTTTTTAACAAAAGATCTTTTCTGCTTTATCATCATTTCTTTTCCCTTTTTAGACAGATAGAGACAGAGATATAGAGAGAGGCCACAGCACTAAGCCTTCCTTCAGTGTAGCATGGAACTGACAAAACCTGGGTTACACACAAGAAAGAGCAGCAGCACACTATTCAAGTGAGCTATTTCACAAGCCCACCACTGTTCCTTTCAGTATGTTTCTATGCAAACTCATCCAACCAACTAACCCTCCCAACTTTTATTAAACGACAGCTTTCAAACTGAAAAGGGTAAATTTCTCTCTAGACCCCTATGCACTGACTCATAACAACACAGAGGAAAGCAAAGCTTCTAAAGTCCTAACTTTCCTGCAGTTATCTGTGAATTCAGAAGCAACAAGTACTAGCAACCCTCCTGCTCAAAAGAAGAAATCAGATCAATGCTTCTTACCTTTACTTCTGTCATAGCTACTGGTGTGTATTTTCAAACATTTACATTCTTAAGATTTACCCAAGTCTTATTGAACTGGAATATCCTGGGGAGAATGGACAGAAAAGGGCAGGAAGAATTTTTTTTTTTCAGTGAGTGCTAAAATCCAAACCTTAAATACAGCTTGTAAGATGGCTTCCATTTTTATTTCTTATTCTTGCTTTCAATAAACACTCATTATTTTATGTGCCTACTGTGTGTCAGACTTTGTTTTTAAATCAAGCATATAGGATTTAAAAAAGATACTTATGTCCGCATGACATTCATAATATGGAGAGAAATGGGATTATAAAAACTGGCTTGATAAAATGAGTGTCCCATGGTCCTTGCATACCAAATTTGAGAGAGTATGAGTAGAACAAGGTAAACACAGTCACAGTTTCCCAGTAGTGACTACATAACCAAAAGTCAACTGGATATGGTGAAAGACTTGGGGCTCAGTCTTGTATGCACCTTGTGACATTTGTTACCAAGACTGATCATATTCCTACACAGTGAACTTCTATACAGTTCCAACTTTATTTCCCACAATGAACCCATATCCATTTCCAACTTTATTTCCCACTTCTCTGCACATACTGAGACTTACATAAAATGGCTTGCACACAGTTCTCTGCATGGTATTATATATATTATTATATATATATATGGTATTATATATATTATTATACTCATGGTATTATCTTATCATTAAAAATGGAATTCCAAGACTTCTGGAAGTACGGCTAGGGAATAGCATCAGACTCATTTGGCTCTGCCTGGTCAAATGATAAAGCAATGAAAATCATCTGGAAAAAAATCAGCAAAATACAGCAGGATTCAAATAAATTAGACAACCTAGGAGAGATTAACGCATTTCTAGAATCATACCACCTGCCAAGCCTAACTCAGAGAAAATACATAGCTTAAGCAAGCCAATAGAAATTTTGTATAGAAATTGAATTTGTAGTAAAAAATCTTCCCAAGAATAAAAGCCTATGCTCAGGAGGCTTTACTAAAGAATTCTATTCTATAAGACTTTCTTTTTTTCCCCATTTTTATTTGTAAAAAGGAAACACTGACAAAAACCACAGGATAAGAGGAGTACAACAACCAGTTCCCACCACCAGAACTGTATATCCCATTCCCTCCCCTGATGGCTTCCCTATTCTTTATCTCTCTGGGAGCATGGACCCAGGAACATTATGGTGTGCAGAAGGTGGAAGGCCTGGCTTCTGTAATTGCTTCCCCGCTGAACATGGGTGTTGACAGGTTGATTCATACTCCCAGCCTGTCTCTCTTTCCCTAGTGGGGCAGGGCTTTGGGGAAGTAGGGCTCCAGGACACATTGCTGGAAGGTCATCTGCCCAGGGAAGCCTGTTTGGCATCATGTTAGCATCTAAAACTTCATGGTTGAAAAAAAAGTTAACATATGAAGCCAAACAAATTGTTGACTATTTATGAACCTAAAGGCTGGAATAGTTCAGATGAAGATTTGGGGGTCTGTTTTGTAGATAGCTAGTTGGCCTACTTTAGTTATATTCCAAAGAGTCCATGACTTTCTTCTTTTTTTAAAATCTTTATTTGTTGGACAGAGATAGCCAGAAATAGAGAGGAAAAGGAGTGATAGAGAGGGAGTCAGAGATACACCTGCAACCCTGATTTACTACTTGCAAAGCTTTCCCCCTGCAGGTGGGAACCGGGGGCTTGAACCTCGGTCCTTGAGCATTATAACATGTGCTCTTAACCAGGTGCACTACCACCAGGCCCTATTATAAGACTTACAAAGAAGAACTAAAACCTATTCTCCTCAAACTCTTCCAGAAAATTGAAGAGGAGAAATCACTCCTAAACATAAAGGCTCTATGAGGCAAACATCACCTTGATCCCCAAGACAGGAGGGGAATTTACCAGAAAAGAGAACTGCAGACCTATATCCCCCGTGAATATTGATGCAAAGATCCTGCATAAGATCTTGGAAAATCATATACAACAACACATCAAAAGTATAATTCACCAACACCAAGTAGTATTCATCCCTGGGAAATAGGAATGGTCCAACATCCATAAGTCAACCAATCTGATTCATCAAAACAACAAAAAGAAAGATAAATCACATGGTCATACTAGTTGATGCCAAAAAGGCATCTGACAAGATACAACACCCATTTATGATAAAGACCTTCTAGAAACTGGCAACAGAAGGACAATTCACCAACATAATAAAGAAAATTTACAGCAAACCCACAGCTTTATCCATAAAATCAGGAATCAAACAAGAATGTCTATTATCTCCACTGTTATTCAACATCGACTTTTTATTTATTTATTTATTCCCTTTTGTTGCCCTTGTTGCTTTATTGTTGTAATTATTATTGTTGTCATCATTGTTGGATAGAACAGAGAGAAATGGAGAGAGGAGGGGAAGACAGAGAGGAGGAGAGAAAGATAGACACCTGCAGACCGACTTCACCGCTTGTGAAGCAACTCCCCTGCAGGTGAGGGAGCCGGGGGCTCGAACCTGGATCCTTCCGCCAGTCCTTGGCACTTTGCGCCACGTAGCTCAATATAGTCTTTGGGATCCTTGACACTGCATCAGACAAGAAAGAGATATAAAATATACACAGACATAAAAAAAGAAATCAAACCATCACTATATTCTGATGTCATGATATTACACCTAAAGAATCCCAAAAATTCAGCAAAATTCTACTGAATATAATTAATAAATTTAGTAAAATAGCAGGATACAAAATCAGCACACATAAATCTGTGACATTTTAATATAAAAACAAGGAAAAGGAGGAAAGGGAAATAAAACACTTGATTCCATTTACAATAGAACAAAAAAAATATGTTGATGTGACTCTCCAAAGAAGGTGAAAGACCTATACAATTTAAAATGTTGTATTGCTAAATGAAACAAAGAAGGATACACAGAAATGGAAGAATATTCATTGTTACTGGATTGGAAGAATAAATATTACTAACATGCCCATTCTACCAAAAGCAATCTACAATTTCATTACAATCCCTATCAAGACCCCAATAGCATTCTTCAAGTAAATTGAACAACTTGTCCAGAAATTTGTGTGAAACGGCAAAAGAACACAAATTGCCAAAGCAGTTCTGAGAGAAAAGGAAAAATATGGATATATCATGCACCTTAACTAACTTATACTACAAAGCAACAGTAATCAAAAAAAGCATGGTACTGAAATAAAAATGGACTGTTGGGTCAGTGGAGAAGAACTGAAAGCTAAGAAATGAGCCCACACATATACAACCACCTAATATAAGACAAGGGGACCAAAACCACTAAATGGAGTAGAGAAGACCTCTTCAATAGATGGTGCTGGGAAAATTGAACAGCCACATGTAGAAAAGTGAAACTAGACCACCACCTAACACCATACATCAAGGTCAGATCAAAATGGATTAAAGATCTAGATATTAGACTGGAAACTCTAAAATTTATTGAATAAAACTTCAGTGAAAGTTTGCAAGACCTTCATATTAAAGACCTATTTAGAGACTCAACCTCCTGGGCATAGGAAATGAAAACAAGAATAAAGCTTCTACACATCAAAAGCAAGCTACACAAGGATAACCAGGCCACCCAGTAAATGCGAGAAGATATTTGCACATCACACATCAAACAAGTAACTAATATCAGACAACTATACAGAATTGGTTCAGATCTACAAAAGAAGCAAAAATAACCCACTAAAAATAGTGGGCCAAAGAACTAAACAGTTTTCTTTGTTTGTTTGTTTGTTCCTTATTTATAAAATGGAGATATTAACAAGTCCATAGAATAAGAGCGATATAATTCCACACAATTCCCACCACCAGGACTCTCTATCACATCCCCCGCGCCACCCCCAAAAGCTCTCCTAATCTTTATCCCTGTATGGGTCCAGGATCATCATGAGGTACAGAAGTAGAAGGTCTGGCTTCTGTAACTGCTTCCCTATAAGAAGAGATACACAGGGCCCTCAGACACTTGAAGAAATGCTCCACTTCATGTACCATTAGAGAAATACAAATTAAAACTATACTGAGATACCATCTCACACACTTACATCAACAATCAGAAAATAATAAGATGTTGGTGAGGTTGTGGAGAAAAAGGAACTATGCTATATTGCTGATGGGACTGCAAACTGGTACAGTGCCTTTGGAAGATGGCGTGCAGAGTCCTTACACAAATAAAAATGGACTTACCTTATAACTCAACAATACTATTCAGGACACTCATGCAATGGACACTCATACACTAATTAAAAGAGACATATGCACCCCTCATGTTCATAGCTGCATTATTCACAATAGCCAAGGAGTGGATACAGCTTAAATGCCCATTAACAGATAACTGGCTAAAGAAGTTATGGGATATATATTCCGTGAAATATTACTCTGAAATTAAAAAAAATGAGATTGTGTCCTTTGGGACATAGAGTAATCAAACAGTGATGGAAATAGAGGTGATTATGCTTAGAAAAATAAGAAAAGACATGAAGGACAACTATCAGATAGTTTTATTTATATGTGGAATCTAGAGATCTGATTTACATGAACTTGCTAAAAAAAAAAAAAGAAGCGAGCAAACCATTTGTAAGACTTATGAGAACTCTGATGGTTATCTTTTAGGAGGAGAGAGGAATACAGACTTTGTTGATGGGTGTGGTGTGGAACTATACATTGTAATCTTACAATCTTATACTATTAAGAAATGTAAAAGAAAAACAAATGAATTTGGTTAAATGTTTTTAAATAATAAAAATACAATTCCACAATTAGGATTCATTACAAATTTCACCTTCTTAGCCTGTCCTAATTGACTAAGATAGTTTACTCTCTCCCTTTTCTTCAAATACCCCAGGATTTAAAATCTCGCACTTTTACTTTAAACCCATACTTGATTTTAAACACCTGAAGTTATAATGAATGTTCCTAACCTTTGCTCCCCTGTCTCTAGTCTGATGTCTTGAATATCATAAATAACCTTGCCAGCTCTCCCATGGACTGCATAAATATGTATTGATTATAGATCTGAAAGAGCTTCCTTAACTTTCATCAATGAGAAAAAGATAATCGAATGAATTAGAGTTACAGGGAATAGTGTTTTTTGTGATCATAAGATTTATATGTAACCATTAGATAGTTTTGCTTTAACTCTTGCTGAGTGGGAAAATGATTCCAGATGACACATTTACAAAGCAAAATTAGCCATGTCACAACCAAATGTTAGAAAATCATCTGGGTGAGTTATGGGACTTGTTTTACAGCCCAGAAATTTTCACTGACTTTACTTTAGGACTAAAGTTACTGAGACCTCCTGGTTTTAGTACAACATTAATTAGGAACAGTGTGACTAGAAACTTGAATAAACTGAAACACATCTTTTGTAATACCACATCTCCTATTAAACAGATGCCAAATACATAGTTTAAAACACTAAATTTGTCATCATGTATTATTAAATCCAGTGTGTGACTTGCAGCTTAATATTAATAGGGGAAAGATCAATGTTTTGGTAAGATCAATCAATAATTACCAAATAACTACTAATATTTAGTAAATATTAGTGGGTAGGAGATGGCTTCAAGACGACATGCTATATTCAGTCAACCATTATTCATTTGCTGCGAAAATCCTATTTAGGAAAGGGGGCAAGAGACCTTCAGAAAATGAAGACCTAACTCTAAATGCCAGAATTTATTATTAGGCCCTGTCTCAGCAGATCATCTGTGATTGTTGGCAGGCAAGTGTTATGCTGAATTCTTTTCAATTACAAAATCAAAAGAAATTATTCTCTAAGACTTAATATGTCAGTGGGGTTCTTTAATGACCTTTTATATGTGGCTGGGTAGCTGAGACACTGTCATCCCAGCACAAAATTTCAGACATTTCTGAATGTATCTCATGCTCTTTTTTAATGATCTTATTAAATAAATCAGTTATTTGGCAAAGCAAAGCTAAAGAAAAATTAACCTTACAGTGATTTTTTTTCTCCTATCCAGTGGTCAGACAATACAAAATATATACTTTTAGAATTAATTCAAACCAATTATTAAAATGAGAAAAAAGGGGTAGAAAAAATAAAAGGGGGACTTCTGAGAGGTGTGACCATGGAGTAACAGGGAACAGAAAGAATCCCCCCCCAAAACAACAAATATCTGTAACAATAAACCTCATTAAAGCCAGCAACTACAACTGAGACACCAGCAGTCACAGACACCAACTTGCAGATGCTGCAGTGATTCCATCCTAACTTCCCTGGACAGATGACCTCACCAATATGTCCTGGAACTTTGACTCTCCAGAGCCCTGCCCAACTAGGGAAAGATAGATAGGCTGGGGTGTGTGGATCCACCTGCCAATGCCCATGTCCAACAGAGAAGCAATTACAGAAGCCAGAACTCCTAGCTTCTGCACCCCCAAAACAATCTTGATCCATATTCTCAGCGGGGGAGAAGTGATAGATGAAGATAAGAGGACTCTGAACTCCAGTTCCGTCAGGTCCCAGAGAGAGAAGGAAAAGGAGAGAGACATTTGGATGTAGTAATGAGTGGCTTGGAGGGGAAGAGAAGACTGGAACTGGAAGAAAAAAGGGGGAAATTATGTACACATATAGACAGCTGTAGAGATGATGGTTGACCCATATCTGCAGTGGAGAGATTGGGGTTTCAGAACTCTGGTGGTGGGGAATGGAGTGGAAGTATACCCCTGTTGACATGTAATTTTATAAATCAATATTAAATCACTAATAAGGTTTTTGAAAATAATAAAAGTGAAAATTTAACCTTTTCTTTGAGGAGTTGATAATTGAGTGGTACCAGAGTTTTAAAACCAGAATATAGAAATAAAAGATATGTAATGAAGATGAACAGCTCAGAAATGAAATGTACAGTGATGAGGAATTAGAAAATTAGGAATTAGAATTAGAAAAATAAGCTGTGACATTACAATATGGAAGGACCTGGGTTCAAGCCCCAGTCCCCACCTTCATGGGGAAAGCTTCACAAGTAGGGCTGTGGGTCTGTTTCTACCTTCCCTCTCAATTTTTCTCTGTCTCTATCCAAAATAAATAAATAAGAAAAAGAAAAGAAAAAGAAGCTGTGAGTCCCAATCCTGCCCCTTACTTACTGTAGATCATTGGAACAGCTACCTAATCTCTCTGACCTTCAGAATATTCTTCTGAAATAATACTCATTCTACAGAGATGTTTCCTTGGGATTTAAAGGAAATAATGTATATGAAAGATAGCTTGATAAACTAGATCTATATACGTACACATCCTTTCATGCCACAGATATGACTGGAAGCTCACTGTATGTCAACTTCCATCCTTACTCAGCAGAATGGGAGACAAAAGGGAAAAAAAAAAGCTGCAGTTCTTTTCCTCGGGGATCAATTAAAGGTGATTCTTGAGGGTCAGGCAGAAGGATGAGCCCACAGGTTACTATGTCCAATGACACAGGTTAAAGTTAAGGCTCTCCACCTATAAGGGGGGATGTTTCACAAACAGTGAAGTGGAGCTGCAGGTGTCTATATTTCTCTCCCTCTCTAACTTCCACCTCCCTCTCAATTTCTCTTTGTCCTGTCTAATAAAATAGAAAGAATAGGAAAGGAAGCTTTTAAAAAACGGCATCCAGGAGCAGTAGATTTGTATTGTCAGCAATGAGTCCCAGCAATAAACCTGGTGGCAATTAAAAAAAAAATGATGGGGCTCAGGTGGTAGCAAAATAGATTAAGTGCACACAGGGATTCTGGTTGAAGCCCTGGCTCTCCACGTGCAGGGTGGTCACTTCACAAGTGGTGAAGCAGGTCTGCAGGTGTCTCTGTGTCTCACTCTATCTCCCCACCCTCTCAATTTCTGTCTGTCCTATTACCCCCCTCAAGAAAAAAATAGCCACAGGAGCAGTGGATTCATAGTGCAGGCACCAAGCCCCAGCGATAACCCTAAAGGCAAAAAAAAAAAATGTTATTCTACCACAGCCTCCCTTCTCCAGATCATGGGAACTAAGGTAGTAAGAAGAGTCAAATTTCTGAAACAGGATGGCAGAGGAGGACCTCATGGGGGTTTTATTGTTATCTGAAAATGTTCTGCATGCACAAACTATTGCATTTCACTGTTGACTATAACTATTAATCCCCCATTAAAGAAATCAAAAAAAAGAAAAGTCAAAGGAGGTTAAGACCTGGACCTGCTAGATCCCATGGGATAAGTACAAAAGTAGTTGAGGAAGAAAAAAAAAGAGAGAGAATTTTTCTGATAAAAAGGCACCATTTCTTAGAGATGAAAAATTTTGGCATGTATGGTTTTAGGAGATAGTTAATTCCTTTATTTTTATTTTTATTTTTTTTAGTGTCCTAAGAAAGACCATATACTGTACAGACTTCAAGACCAGGATGACTACACTTAATTGATGCAAAGTAAAATAATTGAACATATAGGTCAGTAGCACCAAGGTAAACACATATTAAGCAGAAGAATCTGATGGGTATAGTCAGATTTGAAAAGTTCCCTCCTTATTTGGTCAAAAGGCATTCATGTCAGAACACAAGTGCATTTTAGGCAGAAACTTAAAAGGGAGCTCTAGAGGACCTAAACTGACGAAGAAACTTCATCACAACTGCCATTGCCCATCATCAGATAGTGTCTGCCTGGAGCACCTCTCCAAAATAACACAAAGGCTTTATCGGAGCTCAGTGTGAGAATGTCCTGATGAAATATTGATGGTCACCATGGGCATTGGGTGGAGAGCAGGCACTGAGGGTTCTTGTGCCAGCTTGCCTAGCCCAAGTCCCTCTTGACATCTGAACATGGAGAAGTGAGGTTCGTAATAAACATCTTTGAATATTTTACTGTCATTTCCACTAGGTTAGCTTCAATAAAGCAGGGAAGCTCTCCAAGCACCCACAGTATTTACTCAGATGAAAAGGTTTTCAGCTCAGCTTTTAGCAGAACAAACCACTATTTTCATTAGTGCCTCCAAGCATTCCAGAAAAAGGTAAGGTTCTGGCTTTTTTTTTTAATATATAAATATAACTGTCTAAAGATACAAATGAAATGACACTCCCAAACTTGAACAGTTCATAGTCTACTGAGAGGAAAATAAGTAATAGTAGAATAGGATACATTATATAACAATGCTTTCCAAAGGTGTGTATTTTCTTACTCGACTTAGATTAATTTGAAGTGAACAGAAAGAAAATACCAAACTCATTTTCCTATCTCCAGACTGAATCCACATACACAAATTGCTTAATGGGTCATAGATGGTCACTGAGGTCATAATGGGTCATTGAGGGTGAATCAACAGGAGTTTCTCCAGTGTCTTTTCATTTTTTCTTTATTAATGATTTAATAATATGATTGTGGGATAAGAAGGGTACAATTACATATAATCCCCACCACCAAAGTTCCATATCCCATCCTCTCCATTGGAAGCTTCCCTATTCATTATCCCTCCCCAAGTTCTGCTAGCCTAATTCACAAATGATTCTTGTTAAGATACTTTCTCTGTTACTCTCTAGCAACATCATCTGTGAATGACTAGATAGCCTCAGCTCTAGGGAAAGTGAGGTCAGAAACCTCACTGCTTATGTGTAAATTCCCCAGACATTAATGTTTACATAACTTAGCATCAGATACTATAGTCCTAGACTATAGATCCCTCTCTCCACCATAACTTGTCACTTCTACCAGGAACATCATCATAAGCCCACTTGTGGGCCTCTACAGGACCTTGCCCTCACTATAGAAAAGTAATGGTAGGGACTGCCCCACTCTCTGAAGTGAGACTGGGTTATTCAACTATGCCACTCAAGGAAGTCTGGTCCTGAAATGAGTGCAGCCTAGAATGTTCCTAGCTGTTACCATGGACTGTGAGCTCAGACTGACAGAGACTCAGAGGTAATGCCGGCTCCTGTGCTAAATATGAATAGATATGGGCCCTGGGTCAGATCAATGTGGTTAACTTAATTGTGTTTATGCATATTTTTCAACTTTGGGAGTTACTCTGACATATATGGCTTGCAAGTTCTATTCTCAACTCTGATACCATCCTATCAGACAATATTTCTAGTCCATCTCCATGTTAGATATCAAGCTATATGTGCAAGGACCCAGGTTCAAGCCCCTGGTCCCCACCTGCAGGGGGAAAGTTTAGTGAGTGGTGAGGCAGCTCTCTCTCTTTCTCTCTCTTACTTTTCAAGTATTTTTATTATCTTTATTTATTTATTGGATAAAGACAACCAGAAATTAAGAGGGAAAGGGAAGATAGGGAGAGACAGAGTAACACCTGCAACACTGCTTCACCACTAGCAAAGCTTTCCCCCTTCCCCTCTCAATTACTGACTGTCTCAATCCAATAAATAAATAAAAATAATATAAAAATTAAGCAACAAATTGGGCCAGAGAATACCAAAGTAGATTTTGCAAAAGGGTTTCATACATAAGGCTGTAAGCTTCTAGGTTCTAGGTTCAGCCCTCTGAACCACCAGAAGCCAGAGCTGAACAGTGCTTTGATAAAAAGAAGAGGGGGGAAATAAATGGAGAAGGAGCTGAGCTGTTAATGATAGCAACCTCTGGCCTACCTGCTCTCTTCAGAGTCCTAAAGCCAGTGGTGACTAGGTAGGCAGCAGCAGGAGATCAGTCACAGATGCCACCTGGTACTTTCAGACACAGTGACTGTGGCTTCTTGCCTTCTGATTGAAACTGGCAAGGGGGTGTGGTAGTCTGCTGCAGAAAATACTCATTTGATCCAGAGGTCAAAGAAGGGTCCTTCCTGGTAGCATTGCCTGAAGCACAATCTTCAGTGGCTCCTCACTTAGTGAGTCAGAAATAAATTAAATGTCAGATGCCCAAGAGCTAGGAAGTTTTCTTGCCTTTCAAGAAGGAGATAAAGGAAAGATTTTTCAAGAAATACATCATTCGAAATTGATACAATTAGCAATGAGAAAAGCAGGTATTATTACTGTTACTTGTTACTAGACAGTATATCTCAGACATTTAACCAACAATTTTGTGTCCCTCATTTAGAACTTTGTGCATACAAACAAGTTGACAGTCACCTGTGCAACTCACATAGTCAATAACATTTGGTATCAGATTTAACTCAACTGTGAATAACAACTAATATATTCTGTTTTAATACTTTTTTAAATTTTTATTTATAAAATGGAAATATTGACAAAGCTATAGGATAAGAGAGGTAAAATTCCACACAATTCCCCAGGAAACAGGTGGGGTCACATGCCCAGGGAAGAGAGGCACGTATCATCATAGCAGCTGGAACCTGGTGGCTGAAAAAAGTTAAGATATAAAGCCATACTAATTGTTGACTAATCACGAACCTAAAGGCAAGAGTATTGCAGATCAAGATTTGAGCTCTCCCTATGTTTCCTGGAGCACTGCCACCTTAGACACCTGCCCCACTAGGGAAACAGAAAGACAGACCCAGAGTATGGATTGGCCCGCAATGCCCATGTTCTGTGGGGAAGCAATTACAGAAGCCAGACATTCCACCTTCCATACCCCATAATGGTCCTGGATCCATACTCCCAGAGGGATAAAGAATAGGAAAGTTTCCAATGGAGGGGAATGAATATGGAGCTCTGGTGGTGGGAATTGTGTGGAATTGTACCCATCTTATCCTATGGTCTTATGAATATTTCCATTTTATAAACAAAAAAATTTAAAAATTAAAGTAAAATAAAAGACGACCAAAAAAAAAAAGATTGACTTCTGCTGAGAGGAATCACCTTATGTGTTTCTTAGAATTGAAAAAGATATAAACATATTGGTTCTCAGAACTCTTGTTTTCCCAAAAGGTATCAAAGGGTAACTTTTGTGGTTTCCCTCCTTGTCTCATACTTTTTTTATGCCATTATATAGTTAATCTTAAAAAAAAAAAATCATTGCTTGGAGGCCAGGTGCTGGCATGCCTGGCTGAGTGCACATATTAAAATCCTCAAGGACATGGGTTTGAGGTCCCACTTGCAGAGGGAATGTTTCATGAGTGGTGAAGTAGGGCTGCAGGTGTCTCTCTGTCTTTGTTTTCCCTTCCCTATTGATTTCTGTCTCATCCAATAGGTAAATATAATCTTAAAAAATAAAAATCCCCATGTTCTACAGATAAACAATTACATAAGCCTTCCACCTTCTGCACCCACTCTGTTCCTGAGTCCATATTCCCAGAGGGATAAAGACTAGGGAAGCTATCAAGTAAGGGGAGGGGATACAGAGTTCTGGTGATGGGAACTGTGTGGAATTGTCTCCTTCTTGTCCTATGGTCTTGTGAATATTTCCATTTTGTAAATAAAAATTTAAGAAAATTAAAAATAAGTTAATATATATTTTTTTAAAAATCAGAGCTCTATACCTAAAATGGACTTCCTCGCTTCTTTTCACCCTAAAACCTTCATTCTCAGCTGCTCTATTCCTACCTTTGGGTTCCTGTTTATTAATCACTTTGTCCTGATTTATATCTTACCACCTTTCAGCCACCAAGTTGCAGATTCCATCCTGACCTTCCTGGGCAGACAACCTCACCAGTATATCCTGGAAATTCACCTCTTCAGAGCCCTGCCCTACTAGGGAAAGATAGAAACAGGCTGAGGGTATAGATCCACCTGTCAACATCCATGTCTAGTGGAGAAGCTGGACATTCCCCCTTTATAGGAAAATTGTGAGGATGTGGTAGAGCCTGGCAGGGCTTCATCTGAGGGCCACATCCATCTTGTCAGTCTCTCTCTCTCTCTACTGAGAGATCAAGCGAAGAGGGACACAACCCCCCAAGGTTGCCTCGTCTTATCAGACTCCATGTCTCACAAAGAAACCTGCATTCTTGATACTATGGCCTGCTCCCTTATTATCTACATAAACATTGTTTTGCCTGAAAGATCCCCACCCATTCCATTCCTCTGATCTATATTCTGCCCTCAAGACCCTCCCTGCCTGCAGGGTATTATTTATCCTACCAGTTAAAACCCTTGCAACAGTTGCTAGGGAAGTTCCGACCTTTCCCAGCCCTTTTGCCTTTCTCCACCCCTTTCCAAACCATGTCAACCCATTTCCGTTTCTGATTTGCCACTTCCAGGTCTGACTCTTAAAAAGCCTTGGCTCTTGGATCAATAAAGAATTGAATTGCCTCAGCACCACCAGCTCTATTCCTGAGTCATCTCTCTCACGTCACTGAGTAGCAGCCCAGGCTGGCTCCAGTCATGTTCTCTCCAACCCAGAGAGTACACACCTGAAAAGAGGCACCCCCATGCTAGCCCAGCACCCCTTCTGCACCCCATAAAGAATTTTGGTTGGCCCATACCTAAAAAGGTGTTGGAGAGTGGGGCCCACTGTCCCGGAAAGTTGAGAAGGTTGAGTCCCAAGAGGATTGACCTCCAACTCTCCCTGTGGGTTGAGACAAGGGCAGGTCCCCCATCTCTGGAATTTATGATGGCTGGACCCCCAGACATGGACACCTTTCTACACATGCCACCTCTCCCCTTCCTTAAATAAAAGCTATGGATTACTGTGTGTGGTTAACCTTAAAACCATCAGCAAATATCCTGATTGCTCAGCTGCCTCCCTTTTCCCCCTGATGCCCTAAAGTGCCTGCAATTTACATCCAGAAAAATATACATTGTAAAGCTTGTGACCAAACCTTGTATGGTAACCTTTTACCTGTGATCAAACAGTCTGTTGGTCAAAATGTGACTATGGATTGTGTTTCCCTGTGTTTGGGTTAATGGTTACTTCAACTTTCCCCACAAGTTATGGATATATTTACCTGTGTTTTCTTTCAATAAACGAATTGTCCAACTAAGGCTTTCCTAGAGCTGACTGCCCTGTCTATCTGCACACTTTGCCCTTGGCATGCATAGCTACCCCAGGACCCCCCGAGTGGCTGCTCTGACCTTCATCTCCCCAACGGCCCAGGGAAGACAGGCAGGACCCAGAGTGGCCATCCCCACAGAAAAGTGCTTACTAATTTGCCTCAATTATTTCACCTAATCAGACTGATTCACATCATCTGTGGCCCCTGCCCATCCAAAGAAAGGGGTTGCCTAATTTGCCTGAATTAATTCACCTTTGGGTTTCTCTGAACCCCAGAAAGGGGCTGGATTATTTGCCTGAGTTAATTTTTCTGCAGGTCCTGCCCATTCCCAGTGTTAAAAAAAAATGATCCATACTCCCAGAAGGAGTAAATGTTAGGGTAAGCTGACTAGCAGACTGTGACCTTCAGTTCCATCAGGACTCAGGAAAAAAAGGGGGGGTGGAGGAAGGATGGACAGCCAGAAATAGTAGGTGTAACTTAGAAAGGAAGAAAAGACAGGACCATAAAAAGAAAGAGCAAATAAGGGGCCAAGTGGTAATGCACTGGGTTAAGTGCACATAGCAAGAAGCACAAGGACTGGTGCAAATAACCCAATTCAAGCTTCAGCTTCACACCTGCAGGGGGCTGGCTTAGGAAGCAGTGAAGCAGATCTGTAGGTGTCTATCTTTGTCTCCCCCCTCTGCCTTCTCTTCCTCTCTCAGTTTCTCTCTGCCCATTTCAACAACAACAACAATGGAGAAAAGATGACCACCAGGGGCAGTGGACTTGTAGTACTCACACAAAGCCTCAGTGATAACCCTGAAGGATATATCCCATATTGGTAACCTTGGGAGAACTACTGCAGTTTCCAATGGAGGGAATGGGAATACAGAACTCTCATGGTTTGGAAGGTGTGGAATTATTTTTTTTAAGTTTTGCTTGTTCACTAACTTTATTTGATAGAGACAGTCATAAATCGAGAAAAAAGGGGGGGAGAGACAGAGGGAGAGAGACAGAGAGACACCTGCAACACTGCTTCACAACTCTCAAAGCATTCCTCCTACAGATGGGGACCAGGAGCTTGACCCTAGGTCCTTGCACATTACAACATGTGGGCTCAACCAGGTGCACCATCACCCAGCCCCAAAAGGTGTGGAATTATATCCCTATTTGTTTTCAATAAAATTTAAAGAACTTTGTCTGAGGCTTATAAAGGATTTGGTTCAATCAAGAAGTGGGTTCAATCAAAGCTTTATTATGGCAGTACAATAGTATGGAATGTTTTATTTTAAGTACAAAAAATAAATTATAGCAGAGGTTTCTGTTACTCATTATAGCTGTTGGGGAGAATCTTAAGAGTTTACCTAGCTGAGTCACATGTCTTCGCACGAGAGGCAGTACCTTGAGCAGGCACCTCGAGCACCCTCAGTTGAGATCCATCTGACCAGGAGAAGCAGGGGCCAAAAAGGGCCAGACTTCTGGCTGGCTGTGCTTAAGTCCATTTGATCCACCCAAAATCCATGTGCAGTTTACACAGATTGTTCTATGCTCTGTCTTCAGACTGACGTCAGCTGTGTGCTGTGTCCAATTTCCTATCTTATCATGGGCCAGTATATTGCATCACAACACCTATTATAATTTTGTAAATAAATATTAAATCACTAATAGAAAAAAGTTTTTGATCAACAAAGAAAAAAAATAAGTGTTCTTTGTTTTCTATCCCATGAAAATAACATTGATCCTATTTACATGTTTACCCTTCATACAGACTTTAAGAACAAAGTTACAAAACCTGAAGCAAAATAGTGAGGCATACACCACATGAAGGACAATTTTTATTGGCGGGATGGTTTACAGTATAGTATTTAACACATAGGCACAATCTTCTATCTCCCCTTGATTGTTGTCTAGGAGACACAACAGGATCCCAATATCCCTTCATCCTGTCCCTTTCCCTTCTTACTCCTTACTAGTCCTTTGTTTTGGTGAAATACAGCACACTCAGTCAAAGTTTCACCTTGTGTTTTTCCTTACTGTTCTTTGTTCTTAAATTTCACCTGTAAGTGTGGTGTTGGTCTTTCTCCTTCTGACTTGCCTCACTCAACATGATGCATTTAAGTTCTGACCATGCTATTGCAAAAGAGATGACCTATCAATTTTAACAGTTGTGTATTACTCTGATGTGTACCATAACTTACTTAGCCACTCATCTGTCATTGGGCATTTTGGTTTCTATTATTATTATTATTATTATTATTATCGTTCTTATTATTATATGGAACAGAGAGAAATTGGAGGGAGTGGGGAGACAGAGAAAGGGAGAGAAAGACACCTTCAGATCCTCTTCACTGCTCATGAAGCATTCCCCTTGCAGGTGGGGAGCAGGGGCTCTAACTTAGGCATATCTTTCCCCTTACTACTATATGCACTTAACCAGGTGCACCACTGCCAAGCCCTGTCCCTGACTTTCGTATTTTAATTTTGTAGCCTGTCATCTTCCTATATTGTTTGATAATTTCCAGGAGTTTACTACTGAATTCTTTTGGATTTTCTATACATATTATCATATCATCTCTGCATAGTAATAGAGCACTAACATGTATCAATCAGCAATGCAACAGAAACAGAGGAACCACTTAGCATGCAGATTAGGTCTATTTGTTTTTGTTGTTATTTTAACCTGAGCAAGGCAAAGTATCTAACACTCTTCTCTCTAACTCTCGATGCCTAACAATCTATAAACTAAATAATCACAGCTAAGACTTAACTAACTGCCATAGAATTGTTAACTTTAACTTATAAATGCAGAGGAAGAAGATACATTTTACATCTCTATTATTCTAAAGTCAATATTAGGAAGTCCTTGTTCAACTACCACATCAGTCAATACTTGGTACAATGGTCAGTGCTGTGATTCTGGGCTAGTAGAGCTATGGGGATGGTCATGGTCACCCTGAAGAGACATTCATCCCACAGAATAGAACAGGATGATTGAAAATCATCAAAATGTTGAAGGGAAGACTGGACAGTCAAGGGAAAGGAAGTAAACTGAACAACTGAACAATAAAATATACAGTGTATGTAAAGTAGACTATAATTTTAGGCCGGTGGAAGATACAAGTTATAGAAAGGCAGAGTTTCTAAAAATACAGAAGAATTTTCTGCAGGAATTTTGGATGAATTCATATAACATAAGGCAGTAATGCATTTTTAGCACCTTTCTCAAGAGGGAAAAAAAGAAAGTAACATTTTGTAGCTCTATTTCCAGGGAGTTTAGGAAGGATTGCATTACAATAAATGAATTTACATGAGGTATCATTTTTACCAAACATGAATGTGTAAGATGAAAGAATAAGACATTATGCACCCAAAGAGAGCTAAACCTCTTTAAAATAATCTTGTTAGAATGTGAATTTTAGGATCTGATAATTTATGAATGTCACCAGCCCCAGCCTGTCACCTGTATTCTACTCCACAACAATCTCTTAAAAAAAAATGTTCATTCCCAAATGTGCTTGAATTTACATTTCATCTACTCTCTCATTCCAAGTCCAATGGCATGAGCAAAAAGATATTATTACCCTGAAATACGCTCTAAGAGACTATGTGAGTTCTGCAGGAGGCTATGGCTAGCACAGTGTTTAAAGAACTCCCACCACTAACACTGGTCAAGCCCTGCAATGAACATAGAGTTCATATTGGCTTCCTTATGTTAATTGTAGCATGGACTCCAAAAAGTCTTTATTAACACATGCAAATACCCTCTTTGAGAGTATATTTGGAGCTAGTAGTCTCCACAAAAGTGAATCATTCATTCATCATAAGCTCTCTTGTGGACCTCTATGAGACCTTGCTCTCAATGTAGAAGAACAACAACGGTAGAGACTGACCCACTCTCTGAAGAGAGGTTTGTTCAACATACTTTGCCACTCAAGGAAAATTGGTCCTGAAATGAGTGTTCCCTAATTTGTTCCTACCTGTGACCTTGGACTATGAGCTCAGACTGACAGGGATGCAGAGGTTACAAGGGCGCCTGTGCTAAATATGAATAGACACATGCCCTGGGTCAGGTTGATCAAGTCTACAGCTAATAGTATTTATATACTTTCTTCATATTTAGGAGCTACCCTATATTCTAATCCAGCATTCTAGTCCTAGTTTCAACTCTGACGGCATATCCTCAGACAATACTTTTGGTCCACCTGCATGTCAGCTATCAGTCTCCAGCAAAAATTACTAAAGTCATGGGCCCCTTGGAACCTAGCTAAAATAGACTCCCTAGCTTCTTCCTACATGAATACCTTTAGTCCTATCCTTACTTTTTTTTAAAAAAATATTTATTTATTTATTCCCTTTTGTTGTCCTTGTTGTTTGATTATTATTGTCATCATTGTTGGATAGGACAGAGAGAAATGGAGAGAGGAGTGGAAGACAGAGAGGGGGAAAGAAAGATAGACACCTGAAGACCTGCTTCACTGCCTATGAAGTGACTCCCCTGCAGGTGGGGAGCCAGGGGCTCGAACTGGTATATTTATGCTGGTCCTTGCACTTCACGTCATGTGCACTTAACCCACTGCACTACCGCCTGATTCCCTATTCCTACTTTTAAGTTTATGGTTATTAATTTTTCCTGCTTAATATCTTACTGCCTTTCAGCCACCAAGTTGCGGACACTACAATGATTCCATCCTGATATCCCTGGGCAGACTACCTCAGCAATGTGTCCCAGAACCTCACCTCTCCAGAGCCCTAACCTACTAGGAAGATAGAAATAGGCTGGAGGGGTGGATACCCATATCCAGTGGAGAAACAATTACAGAAGCCAGACCTTCCACCTATTGCACTCCAAAAAGAATTTTTGTCCATACCCTCAGAGGGATAAAGAATAGTAAAAGTTCCAAGGGAGAAGATGGGACATGAAACTCTGGTGATGGAATTATATAGAATTGTACATTCCTGCCCCTCTCTCCATTATCACTGGTCATCTCTGTTGGTATGCTTCTAAAAACCCCTTCTGTTTCATTAGTTTAATCCCCCCTGCTTAACACTATTCTATTTACATAACCACTTCATTCTATTTACATAACCTCTGTTAACAAGCACCACCCTCCATCCAGGGCATTCGTGGTTCAGTGGTAGAATTCTTGCCTGCTCCGCCCCCTCTCCTTGTCACACCCTGATTTTCACCAGTCACTTTTCTCTCCACCCTCTCTGTGTCACATCCTGTTCCCACCCTACTGGGCTAGTATATTTATAAGGACAAGATTGTAGTTTTTTGTTTTAGCTTGGTATAGATTGCGCTATGTCCTGCATGAATAAAGAGATACTGCCTACAGCTCAACCATGAGTCCCTGGTCGTCTGTTACCCACCCGTGAAGCCAGCCCGGCGAAAACAACATATGGTGCCCAACATGGGGCTGGACCTGCGCAACTCCCAGGTAAGTGAAGACTTTGCCTACCTATGCACTATGGTCTTCTCTTCTACTTATGAAGAGGTTTGCCAAAGCCTCTACTGTTTCATCATGAGACAGTTACTCTGTCTCTGGAACATTCTGCTCTGGGCCACACTTTGTTTCCCTGACCGGGAACTTTGGTTTTGTGTGACCCTAATCATAGAGCTTGGGAGATGCACTGAGATTTCTCCTTGGACTTTCTGGATTCCCTCTCCCATGTTTCCTGAGGAAAAGGACTACATTTTGCTCCAGGCCACAATTTTGTTCTTTATGACCGTGATCATAGACCTTGGGATATACGGGGGATTTCCCTTGGGACTTTCTGGACTCCTTCTCGAATGTTTCCCATGGAGAAGGACTACTTTAATTTGAGGAGCATTCTCAAGTACCCTGGCAGTCCCCAAGAATGAAGACACGTGGTTAGTTCTACTCTCCTGATTGCATTTTTTCTTCGATGGGAAGACACTTTTAAAAATGGGTGCCTGAAGCAATCCAGCAGGAACAGTCAGAAGCACACTTAATGGAATTTCGAGGAGCTTTTTGGACTAGGACGCCCTCCGGGGACTCATAATGCTACATGGTGAGATCTGTTTCATAAGAAAGTGATTTGAATGACTGAATTTTTGTATGACATTGACTTAAAAAAAATGCTAGATGCAGCCATGATTTCTAGAGACATCCAGAAATAATCCAAAAAATTGTTTTTTCCCTCCTTTGATTTCTTTTTTACATCTTGGCATAAATCTGAAACGTTTAATCCTGAAACGGTATGAGTTATGGGCAGGGCAGATAGTGCAATGATTATTTTAATTATTCTCATGCCTGAGGCTTCTACCGTGGTTCTTCTGTTTACCTTTCCACATTTTATTGAGTTTAAACTGTTTAAACAACCTTAAAATCATACTAGAAAGGACTTCCAATTATAATGGAGTTATCAATTATAGTAAACTTCTAATCTTCTACAAGTTTTGTTTGACAAGTAAGTGAATTTCAGCTTTCAAGTCTTCACATGAAAAAGCATCTACTCAAATGGAATTCCTGGAAATCCATTTGGATCCTGTTCTATGACATCGCCCACAAGATGAAATGATTACAACACACCCCTGGAAACCAATGAGGTGACCTGGCACGACCTGAAGAAACAGACTCACAGACTCCAAAACTCACTCTCTAAAGAAAAGCAGAATTCTGGTGGCTGACATTCCCCATCGAGACAGACATGCAGCGTTTCATCCCTTGGCATTTTCTTCTGTGGTCAGCTACTTTGGACTGACACCTCCATCGGACTTACCGGTACACGCTGCTGTGTTTCTCAAAGACTAACTTCAGCCAATTGCCTTGAGACTTTATAAACCATGTCCCCTCACCTGCAGGCTCTGTCCCCAGAGTCAGAAAACTCCCCCTCCTTATTAGGTTATGCCCACAGAGTCAGGAAACGCCCTTTGAGGCAAGAGATGCCCCCAGAGGCATGAAGAGCTCCCAGAGGAAAGAAATGCCCTTTTGCCTGCTAGGCCTTGCCCTTTGATGCAAGAAACTTTCCCCTTGGCATCACACTGGTTATTGCTGCTCGCCTATTTTGTTTTCCATGTCTTATGCCAGTTCTTTTGAAAACGCCTGTAAGATATAGGTTTCTGTTCATCCCACAATCCTGATACTATGGCCATTAGTTAAAAAGAAAGGGGGAATTGTTGGTATGCTTCTAAAAACCCCTACTGTTTTATTTGGTTTAATCCCCCCTGCTTAACACTATTCTATTTACATAACTACTTCATTCTATTTACATAACCTCTGTTAACAAGCACCACCCTCCATCCAGGGCATTGGTGGTTCAGTGGTAGAATTCTTGCCTGCTCCGCCCCCTTTCCTTGTCACACCCTGATTTTCACCAGTCACTTTTCTCTCCACCCTCTCTGCATCGCATCCTGTTCCCACCCTACTGGGCTAGTATATTTATAAGGACAAGATTGTAGTTTTTAGTTTTAGCTTAGCTTGGTATAGATTGCGCTGCATCCTGCATGAATAAAGAGATACTGCCTACAGCTCAACCATGAGTCCCTGGTCATCTGCTACCCGCCCATGAAGCCAGCCCGGCGAAAACAACACATCTCAATTAGGAACAATATAATGGACCCCTTTAGGGGCCCTTACAGGACCTTGCCCTCAATGTGGATCAACAATGGTAGAGAATGTTCCATCCTCCAAAGGGGTTAGGTAACATACTCTAACTACTTTCTGAAGAAGATGGATCCTGAAATTGGTGCAACATGAAATGTTCCTACTGATGACCACAGAATGTGAATTCAGACCCACAGGGATGCAGAAGTTACATAGGCTCCTATGCTGAATATGGTTCCCAGATCATAGTGATAGGGTTTATAGTCAATAATATTTATATACTTTTCCCACATTTGGAAGCTACTCTCTCCCTTATCCAGCTTTTTAGCCCTTTTTCCACCCATGACATCATTTCCCCAGACAATAACTTGGGTCCACCTACATATCAGATGTCAGGTTCAGGCAAAAACAAATAAAATCATGGGAACTTTGGAATATACCTAAAATAGACCTACTAGCTATTTCCAAAACAGAGACCCCAAGTATTTATCTGTAATATACCAACCTTTAGGTTCATGATAAGTCAACAATTTATATCGCATTATATGTTAACTCTTTTTCAGACACCAGGTTCCAGATGCTACCATGATGTCAACAGGAACTCCCTGGGCAGATGACTCCCACCAGTGTGTCCTGGAGCTCCACTTCCCTAGAGCCCTGCACCACTAGGGAAAGAGAGAGACAGGCAGGGAGCATGGATCAACCTATCAATGCTCATGTTCAATAGGGAAGCAATTACAGAAGCCAGACCTTCCAGCATCTGCACCCCATAATGACCCTGGCTCCATGCTCCCAGAGGGTTAAAGAAAAGGCTATCTATCAGGGTATGGGACACAGAGTTCTGGTGGTGGGAATTGCACCTTTTTTATGCTATGGCCTTGTCAGTGTTTCCATTTTTATAAATAAAAAAATAAGTTTTAAAAAATCAAAAAAAAAAGAATGGTACCTTCATGTAATATTTATTAAATCACTAATAAAAATGAAAAAAATTCTTCAACAAAATATATTAAAAGGCTGGTAACAGTCCGGCAGTTTATCAGAGACACCACCTCCAGTCTGTTCTACCAACAAGGGGATGGCTGAAGAGAGGAGAGGACTCCCCAGAGACTCACCAAGTGCAACTCTGAGTCTCCATTGCTACTGCCCCCAAAATCTGGAACAGTGGCAGGGAAGGACACCAGGGGACAGAGATCTAACCAGGAAACTCAAGAGAAGACATATACCTTGGTGGCATAGTGTTGGGGCTATGAAAGTCTCTTTGCATAACCACTGGATTATCTCTGCCACACCCTGCTTTATCTCTTGGTCAGGAGTCAGTGATTAAGCTAAGAAGCCTACTTATAGTTTGTTGGTATGTTTCATATTGGTTTGCTCCCTTTCCCCCCGACCTCTGAGAGAACTGGTTTGGCCCATGCTAGTTTCACACCCCGCTTTCTCCCCGCCCCCTATGCTAAGGGTGTCCAGAGTCCTAGTAGGAGCCACGGAGGGAGAATGATGGGGAAGCACATGGTGTAGTGATTTGCCCAGTCATGAATAAAGATTAAACTGCAGCTTCTCAACCCAGCCATGTGTCCCCGAGTCTCTGTCTGTCTACCGCCGCGACACTAGCCCGGCCTGCTGAAGCCTCCAAACCTTAACAACAACAGTTTAAAATCCCTCAGGCTCCCATAGCTTACAGGAAAGAAAAAACACAAAAAAGGCTTTTAAACCACTGAGCTCCAAATCAGGGATTAAAAATGCTATTGAAACAACAGTTAACTTCTGCCACTGTGAACCCTTTAATTAACTTACTTACACACAAGTCAGTCCAGGCAATAGTGATCAGTAATTTGAAAAGTACTGATAAAGGGAACTCATAACATAATATATAAAATGGTTAAACCAACAAGAAGAAATATTGGAGAAATGAACCAGGACAAGAGTCCAGCTAAAAGCCCCCCCAAGATTGAAGCACAAAATAATGAGGTCAACATCCAAACACTAGATAAGGAAATAATAACAGATGTGAGTAAAGAGTTTGAAAGAATTGTCATCAGAAATACAGAAACAACAAATGAGACTGTGGAAGAAAATACTAATTATCTCAAGGTTATTAGAGAGCTGAAAGCTGAAATAGCTGAGCTCAGAACACAACTAGCTCAAAAGCTAAAACAGTATAAGAACAAGGTAACACAACAGATGAACCCCAGAAAACAGAGGGGAGAGAGAATAGAATAAATGAGGCTGAAGACAAAATTAGCAATATTAGAGACAACTAAAAAAGAAGTAAGAAATCTCAAAAAGAGATTAAGAGATACTGAAAACAACAACAGAGACCTATAGGATGTCTTCAAAAGAAACAATATACGCATTATTGGCTTACCAGAGGAAGAAAGAGAGGGAGGGGAAGAAAGCATTATTCAGGACATAATAGCTGAAAACTTCTCTAGTCTAGACAACATCAAAGACATAAAGATTAAAGAAGCCCAGAGGGTCTCAAACAGAATTAACCCAGACTTAAAGACACCAAGATACATCATATTTAGAATGGAAAGGAATAAGGATAAAGACAGGATGCTGAAGGCTGCAAGAGAAAAACCAAGAGTCACCTATAGAGGAAAACCCATAAGATTAGCAGCAGACTTCTCAACACAAACACTACAGGCCAGAAGAGAATGGCAAGATATCTATCAAGTACTCAGTGAGAAAGGTTTTCAACCAAGAATACTGCTAGACTGTCATTCAGACTGGATGGAGGCATCAGAACCTTCACAGACAAGCAACAGTTGAAGGAATCAACTATCACCAAGGCTGCCCTGAAAGAAGTTCTGAAGGGTCTCCTACAAACAGTTCAGACCACCATAAATAGGCCACATATCACAAGACTCTAAAACTCTACAAGAATGGCATTAAAATGTCTTCAATCTTTGATAACAATAAATATCAATGACCTGAATTCACCTATTAAAAAACACAGAGTAGAAAGATGGATCAGAAAATACAACCCAACAATATGCTGTCTACAGGAAACCCACCTAACTCAATAAGACAAACACAGACTTAAAGTGAAAGGATGGAAAACTATCATACAAGCCAATGGCCCACAAAAAAGGGCAGGAACAGCTATTCTCATATCTGACACGATAGACTTTAAAATAGATAAGATTAAAAAAGATAGGAATGGACACTACTTAATGCTCAGAGGATCAGTCAATCAAGAGGACTTAACAATTATTAACATCTATGCACCCAATGAGAAGCCATCTAAATGAATCTAAAGTCTACTGAAAGAGCTACAGCAATATATTAACAGCAACACAGTCATGGTAGGGGGCTTCAACACCCCACTCTTTCAACTTGACAGATCATCCAGGTAGAAAGCGAATAAAGACATAAGGGAGTTAAATGAGGAGATAGATAAACTAGAACTATTGGACATTTTCAGAGTCATTCATCCCAAGAAACTAGAATACACATTTTACTCAAGTCCACATGGGTCATTCTCAAGCATAGACCATATATTAGGCCACAAAGACAACATCAGAAAATTCAAGCACATTGAAATCATCCCAAGCATCTTCTCAGACCACAGTTGATTTAAGTTAACACTTAACATTCAACAAAAGATTAGTAATAGTCCCAAAATGTGGAAGCTCAACACTACACATCTTAACAACTTCTGGTTCAAAAAGGAAATAAAGGAAGAAATCAAAATGTTTTGAGAGTTCAGTGAAAATGAAGACAATGGCTATCAAAACATTTGGGACACAGCTAAGGCAGTACTGAGAAGGAAGTTCATAGCCATACAAGCACACATTAGGAAATAAGAAAAAGCACAAATAAACAGCCTTATTGTACATCTTAAGGACCTAGAATAAGGACAAAAAAAGCCCCTAGGCAACTGGAAGGACAGAAATCACTAAAGTTAGGACAGAAACCAATAACATTGAAAATAAGAAAAGTATACAAAAGATCAATGAAAGTAATTGTTGGTTCTTCGAAAGAGTGAACAAAATCGACATTTATTCAAACTCACAAAACAAAAAGAGAAAAGACCCAAATAAATTGGACACTAAATGAAAGAGGAGATGTCACAAAAGGCACCACATAAATTCAACATATCATGCGAGGCTTCTGTACAATTATATGCCACCAAGATAGAGAACCTGGAAGAAATGGACAATTTCATAGATACCTACGAACTTCCAAAATTAAGTAAAGAGGAACTAGATAACTTTAACAGGCCCATCACAGCTAATGAAATTGAAACAATTAACAAAAACCTTCCCAAAAACAAAATTCCTGGACCAGATGGTTTTACAAATGAATTCTACAAAACCTACAAAGAAGAACTAACACTTCTACTTTTAAAAGTCTTCAAGAAGATTGAAAACACTGGAATACTCCCGTCCAGCTTCTATGAAGCCAGCATCACTCTGATAACAAAAGCAGACAGGGACACAACCAAAAAAGAAAACTACAGACCAATATCTCTGATGAACATAGATGCTAAAATACTGAAAAAAATTCTAACCAACAAGGTATAGCAGTATATTAAAAAGATTGTTCATCATGACTAAGTGGTGTTTATCCCATAGATGCAAGGTTGATTTAATATACATAAATCAATCAATGTGATCCACCACATCAACAAAAGCAAGACCAAAAACCACATGGTCATATCAATAGATGCAGAGAAAACCTAAGACAAAATACAACATCCTTTATGACCAAAACAGTAAAAAAAAAAAAAAATGGGAATAGGTGGAAAATTCCCGAAAATAGTGAAATCTATATATAGCAAACCTACAGCCAACATCAGCATCAATGGTAAAAACTAGAAGGATTTCCACTCAGATCAGGTACTAGACAGGGCTGCCCACTATCACCATTACTACTCAACATAGTGTTGGAAGTTCTTGAAATAGCAATCAGGTAGGAGCAAGGAATTCAAGGAATACAGATTAGAAGAGAAGAAGTCAAACTCTTCCTATTTGCAAATTACGTGATAGTATACATAGAAATATCTAAGGAATCCAGCAAGAAGCTTTTGGAAATCATCAGGCAATACAGTAAGGTGTCAGGCTACAAAATTAACATTCAAAAGTCAGTGGCATTCCTCTATGTAATAACTAAGTTGGAAGAACATGAAATTCACAAATCAATTCCTTTTACTATAGCAACAAAAACAATAAAATGTCTAAGAATAAACTTAACCAAAGAAGTGAAAGACTTGTATACTGAAAATTATGAGTCACTACTAAAAGAAATTGAAAAAGACACAAAGAAGTGGAAAGATATTCCATGTTCATAAGCTGGAAGAATTAACATCATCAAAATGAATATACTACCCAGAGCCATCTACAAATTTAATGCTATCCCTATCAATATCCCAACCACAATTTTTAGGAGAACAGAACAAGTGCTACAAATATTTATCTGGAATCAGAAATGACCTAGAATTGCCAAAACAATCTTGAGAAAAAAGAACAAAACTGGAGGCATCACACTCCCAGATCTCAAATTGTATTATAGGGCCATTGTCATCAAAACTGCTTGGTACTGGAACATGAATACACATACTGACCAGTGGAATAGAACTGAGAACCCAGAAGTAAGCCCCATACCTATAGACATCTAATATTTGAAAATCATGCCCAGACTATTAAATGGGGAAAGCAGAGTCTCTTCAACAAATGGTGTTGGAAAAAATGGGTTGAAACATGCAGAAGAATGAAACTGAACCACTATATTTCACCAACTACAAAAGTAAATTCCAAGTGGATCAAGGACTTGGATATTAGACCACAAACTATCAGATACTTAGTGGAATATATTGGCAAAACTCTTTTCTGCATAAATTTTAAACACATCTTCAATGAAATGAATCCAATTACAAAGAAGACTAAGACAAGCATAAACCTATGGGACTATATAAAATTAAAAAGCTTCTGCACAGCAAAAAAAAAAACAAAAAACCACTACCCAAACCAAGAGACCCCTCACCGAATGAGAGAAGATCTTTACATGCCATACATCAGACAAGAAGCTAATAACCAGAATATATAAGAACTTGCAAATCTCAACCACAAGAAAACAAATAACCCCATCCAAAAGTGAGGGGAGGACATGGACAGAATCTTCACCAAAGAATAGATCCAAATAGCAGAGAAACACATGAAAAAATGCTTCAAGTCTCTGATGTCAGAGAAATGCAAATAGAGACAACAATGAGATACCACTTCACTCCTGTGAGAATGTCATACATCAGAAAAGGTAACAGCAGTAAATGCTGGAGAGGGTGTAGGGTCAAAGGAACCCTCCTGCACTGCTGGTGGGAATGTAAATTGGTCCAACCTCTGTGGAGAACTCTCGGAAGGCTAGAAATGGACCTACCCTATGACCCTGCAATTCCTCTCCTGGGGATAGATACTAAGGAACCCAACACACCCATCCAAAAAGATCTTTGTACACATATGTTCTTGGCAGAACAATTTTTAATAGCCAAAACCTGATAGCAACCCAGGTGTCCAACAACAGATGAGTGGCTGAGCAAGTTGTGGTATATATATATACAATGGAATATTACCCAGCTATAAAAAATTGTGACTTCACTATTTTCAGCCAATCTTGGGTGGACCTTGAAAAATTCATGCTAAGTGAAATGAGTTAGAAACAGAAGGATGAATATAGGATGATCTCACTCTCAGGCAGAAGTTGAAAAACAAGATTAGGAAAAAAAGCACAAGTAGAACCTGAACTGGAATTGGCATACTGCACCAAAATAAAAGACTTTGGAGTGGATGAGTGGGGAGAATACAGACCCAAGAAGGATGACAGAGGACCTAGTGAGGGTTGTATTGTTATATGGAAAACTGGGAAATGTTATACATGTATAAACTATTGTATTTACTATTGAATGTAAAACATTAATTCCCCAATAAAGAAATTAAAAAATAATAATAAAATAAAAAAGAAAGTAAAAGGGTAAGTTTTAATTTGAAGAAATTTATTGGGAAAAGTGTCAATAGAGGCTTGTCCAACTTGGCTGATCCTAACAGTCACCTGTATGCTACCCCAAAGTAGTATATTGAAAGAAATCTTTTTTTTTACACAGTCTTCACCCTAGATTTATCAGTTCACAGAAAACATGGCTCACTTGGGTCCTCTAAATGCTATTTTTTAATTAGCATCTGAGGACTTAGTAGTAGGTGGTCTCACATAGGCAGTACAGAGGAATTTCATTACTGAGGACAAGAAAAATCTTAATTCTAGGCAAAAGGAAATAGCATAATGGATGTGTAAAAAACACATTCCTGAAGCTCCAAAGTCCCAGGTTCAATCCCCCAGACCACCACAAGCCAGAGCTAGGCAGTATTCTGGTATGCAAAATGAAATAAAAAAGAAAAGGATAACAAAGAAGGAGGAAACAGCATAATGGATGTACAAAGAGGCTCTCATGACTGAGTCTCCAAAGTCCCTGGCCCAATCCTCTGCACCATAATAAGCCAGAGCTGAGCACTGCTCTGGTTAATAATAATAATTAATAATAATAATAGTCTATAATGTACCTCCCATCAAAATGTTTATATGTTTTGAAAACACTAACATTTTAGAGGTGTGTGTGTGTGTGTGTGTGTGTGTATGTGTGTGCACTTTCAGACACGATGTTCAGATGCAAGAATCATATATTGCCTCTGACCAATCACCAAAATTAACTCACATTGGGGCTAAGAGGTGGAGCATCTGGTTGAGTGCACATGTTATGAAATTAACTCACATTAGAAAAGGGTCTGTGGGCAGGGGTAGATAACATAGCAGTTCTGCAAAGAGACTATCATGCCTGAGGCTCCAAGGTTCTAGATTCAATTCCCTGTACCTCCATAAGCCAGAGCTGATTAGTGCTCTGGTAAAAGAAAGGAAGAAAGAAAGAAAGAAAGAAAGGAAGGAAGGGATGGAGGAAGCAAGGAAGGAAGGAGGGAGGGAAGGAAGGAAGGAAGAGAGAGAGACAAAGAAAAGGAAGGAAGGGAGGAAGGGAAGGAGGGAGGAAGAGAGAGAGAGAGAGAAGAAAGAAAGGAAAGGAAAGGGTCTGTGTGTTAAACCCCATGTCCAGCAGAGAAGCAATTATAGAAGCTAGACTTCCCCACTTTATTAAAACCATAATGCTCCTGGGTCCATACACCCAGAAGGATAAAAAATAGGAAAACTTCCCATGGAGGAGATGGGATACAGAACTCTGGTGGGGGGAATTGTATGGAATTGTACAATAAAAAATAAGTAAATAGGCCCAACTCCAAAAAAAGAAATTGAGAAAAGCTGTCTGTAAGAAATTCATGGGACAGAGATCATTCTTTACAGAAGTCCACCTTAACCTTATTCACAATACATACAATTTCACAAATTTGAAAGAATCATGTCTTACGTGATTACAGTGCTCAACATAGCACAGGATCCACTGCAGGCTATTCTCAGGAGTTTTAGTGGTGAACCTTAAAACAGACATCAGGTATCTCTTAATCAGTGGGAGTAAAAGAAAGACCACTACAACATGCCTCTGCCTCATTATAACAGGACAAGGGCTTGAGCACAGGAACCAATGAAAAGATGAAAATCAAAGTACCAGCCTTCAAACAAAAGCAGTAAGGGGATTCTCATCCAAGCACTTGGTGATCTCCTTACCAGTTCTGCTTTTCACATACAGATCAATGTCCTTTACCCCCTCAGCCATCACTAACTCTTCCAGGAGTAAAAACTACAATCACTCTGGACAATGGTTTTTTCACAAGGCATTTTGAAAAGAGAGAAGGCAAGTGTGAAGAAATAAGTACACAACAGCATAACATAGGAAATGAACTGGAACTGCAACAAGGCAGGAGTAGAATGACTTCAGGAACTCACCAAATCACTGGTGACTGCAAACATGTGAGTTTCCCGGACAGAGAGGAACCTAATGAGAGATCAAGCAGCTGGTAACAGTCTGGCAGTTTACCAGTTGAGGCACCACCTCCAGTCTGCTTTACCAACAAAAAGACTGCTAAAAGGAGAGGACTTCCCTAAGACTCACCAAATTCAACTGTGAGTCTCTATTGCTACTGCCCTCAGAGGCTGCAAGAGCAGGGGGAGCCCCTGTGCTGACATCTGGGAACAGAGAACTGACCAGGAAACTCAGGATAAGAATTACACCTTGGTGGCCTACCAGTGGAGGTATATAGTGGGAGACTTTCCACATTGTTCTCCCGATGAGAACATGGTGAATAATTGCCTCAGAACCTACAGAGTATAAATGGGACTTGTTTAGAAACTCACAAGGCCCAGAAGTGCTGCCCAGATTGGCAGAGAAGCTAACTGAGACTGGAGCTTTAATCCTTGGGGTTGAGAGTCGCATTGTATAACCACTATACTATCTCTCCCCCACCTGGCTTTATCTCTTGGTCAAGAGTATGTGATTAAGTTAAGAAGCCTACTTATAGTTTAAAATCCCTCAGACTCCCATAGCCTACAGGGAAGAAAAAGAACAAAAAAGGCTTTTAAAGCCACTATGCTCCAACTCAGGGATTGAAATAACATTGAAACAACTGTCAATTTCCATAACTATTAGCCCTTTAAGAACCTTACTTAGACACAAGTCAATCCAGGCAAGTGTGATTAGTAATTTGAAAAGTACTGAGAGAGGGAACTCATAACATACTATATAGAATGGTTAAACCAACAAGAAGAAGTATTGGAAAAATGAACCAGGACAAGAATCCAGGTAAAAGCCCGAAAAGGTTGAACCACAAAATAGTGAGGTCAACATCCAAACACTGAGTAAGGAAATAGTCACAGGAGTGAGTAAAGAATTTGAAAGAATTTTCATCATAAATACAGAAATAGAAACAACAAATGAGACTCTGGAAGGAAACACTCATTATCTGAAAGTTATTAGAGAGCTGAAAGCTGAAATAGCTGAGCTAAGAACCCAACCAGCTGAATGAGCTAAAACACTATCAGGACAGGGTAACAAAATAGATGAACTCCAGAAAACAGTACAGGGGAGAGAGAATACAATAAATGGGGCTGAAAACAGAATTAGCAAGATAGAGGACAAATTAGAGACAACTAAAAAAGAAGTAAGAGATCTCAAAAAGAAATTAAGAGATATTAATAAACATTAACAGAGACCTATGTGGTGACCTATGGGAGAGGATATGGACAGAATATTCACCACAGAAGAGATCCAAAAGGCTGAGAAGCACATGAAAAAAAATCTCCAAGTTTTTGACTGTCAGAGAATTTCAAATAAAGATAACAATGAGTTACTACTTCATTCCTGTGAGAATGTCATACTGCAGAAAAGGTAGCAGCAACAAATGCTGGAGAGATTGTGGGGTCAAAGGAGGAATGTAAATTGGTCCAGCCTCTGTGGAGAGCAGTTGGAAGAACTCTCAGAAGACTATAAATGGACCTTACCCTATGGCCTTGAAGTTCCTCTTTTAGGGATATATCCTGAGGAACACAACACACTCATCCAAAAAGATTTGTGTATACCTATGTTCTTAGCAGCACAATTTGTAATAGTCAAAACCTGGAAGCAACCCAAGTGTCCAACAACAGATGAGTGGCTGAGCAAGTTGTGGTATATATTACACAATAGAATACTACTCAACTATTAAAAATGGTGACTTTGGCAGTCAGGAGGTAGTGCAACAGTTTAAGTGCAGGTGGCGCAAAGTGCAAAGACAGGAGTAAGGATCCTGGTTCAAGCCCCTGGCTCCCCACCTGCAGGAGACTTGTTGGTATGCTTCTAAATTCTGCTTCTAAGAACCCTTCTGTTTCATTGGTTTAATCCCCCCTGCTTAACACTGTATTCTGTTTGCATAGCCACTGTTAACTAAGCACCACCATGCCTCCAGGACATTGGTTTAATCCTCACTGTTTTGCATGCTTTTTCCTTCTCCCCACCCCGTATCCTACATACATCCTCTTCGGACCTGACTCTTCCACCTCAAGAGATGTAAGGACAGGACTGTGATTAGAGATAGCTTAGATTGTGCTATTCTTCCTTTTGCTTGCATCTAAACAAGAGTAATTTATGATTTAGCTCAATTCATTTGAGGGGAATATAAACAGAAATAATGCAGCTTCAAATATCAAACACTGTGATACACCAAAACACAAAACAAGTGGCCTGTAAATGAATATGGGGATGTTAACCTGGGGAGTAAGAAGTGATGACAAATACACACACACACACACACACACACACACACACACACACACACACACACGGAAGTTAGAGGATGGCTTTGACAAGGTTTCAGTGTTGCTAAGTGATTTTGAAGGCATGCAAGCAACTTTCCTGCTATCCTTCTACTCCCAATAATTTCTCAGTGACTGTTTCCTAATGCAAGTCAGCACTGGTGATTAATCAAGAGACGGTAGATGGCTGGCTTTTCTGTATAAACCAAACTAAACATTGACTGTGATAGAAAAAAAAAATTACAAACTTCCATTTTCTTTGAAGCATGGGAGCATTTATAATGAGAGTCACAATATCAATTTCCAGACTTCTCTTTTCCCCCCGTCACTATCTTTCTCTAGCCTGCCTCTGGGAAAGAACCTACTAAATCCTTGGTTGTCAATCAATAAGCACAGCATTTGAGGACACAAGGGAGCTGTGCCCTCAATGAACTGATGAATCTAGACTGCAGAGTTCAGTGTATTTACTTCATTGCACTTTCAATTAAAAACCAACAATAAAGCCCCAGATGAAGTAAAATATTAGAGAAATGAGAAATCTGTTAAGTACTAAGCAAATATTTATAATGCAAAATATGACCTGTGACAAAAGGATAAAAAATTAAATGGCAGAAAGTGCACTAGAGGTGATTAAATACAAAAGTAAAACATTTAAAGTTTAAAAGTGAAACAAACATGTAATAAAATATGTAAACAAATATGTAATAAAAATTGTAAATTCTAATAAAAAAACAGACAAAAAAAAGTGTGAAAGGCCATCTCCCCACCTCCAGGGGGAAACTTCATAAGTGATGAAGCAGAAATGCTAGTGTCTTTCTCTCCTTCTCTATCTTCTGTCCTCTCTCATTTTCTCCCTGACCTGTCCTAGAAAAAGGAAAAATGGCCACCAGGAGCAGTGAATCCATAGTGCTGACACAGAGCCCCAGTGATAACCCGGGAGGCAAAAACAACAACAAAGTGAAAAAAGGACTTTACTACTATCCTACTACCTAATGACAAGATCTGCTCAGAAGAATCTTTGGATGGTTTGACTCTCTCAAGAAGTGACCAAATGGGATGTTTATTTCCTATTCTGTGCTTCATAATTCTTGCATTTTGAATATATTTAAATGCAGGTTCAGTTCAAAATAAAACTGGTTGGTTAACCGGTTAAAGGGGGGGATAGGCAGTATCGCAGTGGGTTAAGCACACTGCACATTGTGCAAAGTGCAAGGACCAGTGTAAGGACCCCAGTTCGAGTCTCCTGCTCCCCGCCTGCAGGGAGGTTGCTTCATGGAAGGTGAAGCATGTCTATAGATGTATTTCTTTCTCTCCCTCTCTGTCTCCCCTCCTCTCTCAATTTCTCTTTGTCCTTTTCAACAACAACAACAGCAATGACAACAATAATAATAATGACAACAACAAGGGCAACAAAATGGGAAAATGGCCTCCAGGAATAGTGGATTTGTAGTGCAATCACTGAGCCCCAGAAATAACCCTGGAGGCAAAAAAAAATTTATTTCTGTTGTGCAAAAAGCATATATTTTGAGTTCATCTACACATTAAGAAATAAATAAGGCTTCAGGGTTCTAGATTTAACTCACAGTTTCATTTTAAGTAAAGTCTGTATAAGATTTAAAACTTGGTCTTCTATGATACAGTGAATCCTAACCATGGAATTTTCAAAGTAAACCAAGTAAACTTGGTCATAATAAAAACAATCTTAAAATCCTTCTTAAAATCTAAGATAGCATAAACCTTCCTCATTTTATAAAACCCATATTTTTCCCACTCCTGGAAGTCTGGGACATGGCTCATTTTCTTAGATGCATCTCTTGGTTCATATCATTTGATACTGCATCTACTGAGTGCAACAAAATCAATGCAACCAGTACCACCATGATATGTTTCACCTCAGACAGTGTCCAGAAACACCAGGCCTGGGATGTCAACCCTTCTGTTGTATGCTTTACATTGGGTTCTAGTTCTCCCCCGCCAAGAGAATTGGATCAGTCTAGTTAAATTTCGCGGGCCCGCTTGGCCCTGCCCTGAAGGAACCCCGCGAGAGTTCCACAGTTGGAGAGTTTCAGAGTGCCAGAGTTGGAGGGTTCCTGAGTTGTAGAGTGAGAGAGAGTGCTTGCACCGCCGCAAAGAGACAGCGGAGTACTGTTTGGTGATTAGTTTGGTTTAGTTTATGAATCGTTGTTCCTGAATAAAGAAATACAGCTTCCCTGCCCAGCCGTTGTCTCCGTGTCTCTGTTACCCACCCATGAAGCTAGCCCGGCCAGCAAGAGCCTTCCGAATTTTAACAACACCCTTCAGCTCCATTAATCTAATGAGACCTTTCCTAGATCATAGGACTCCCTTATTCCATTTCAGTTGGTGTGCTTCCTAACAAAGCCACACAACTTAAGTACAGACCAGGGCACGCGAGGTAGTGCACATGTGCACATGTATCCATAAGTTAGGGAAAAATATCTACTGTAAAGTAAAACTGTGCAATAGTCTACAGTGACTCAGTAAGTGCAGCAAACATGTAGAAAGACCTAAAAAAAAGACTCCATAAAGTACTTAATATAATAGCTTTTTTAAATTTATTTATGAGAAATATAGGAGGAGAGAGAAAGAACCAGCCATCACTCTGGCACATGTGCTGCCGGGGATCGAAAGCCTTATCACTGTGCCACCTCCCAGACCACAATCTAATAGTTTCTAATGAGACGTAGATACCCTTCCCACCTAATTCTTATTTCACTTCCCTCTATCACTCTAAGCCTAACCCTGTCAGATAAAGGACTACAGAATCTGGATAAGGGTAAAAGAGTGGCATACTCTAATGATAGCCCTTTTGGTCTTTACCATGACACTCCATCATCTGGAGCTCTAATCAAGGAATCCCATAGAGATATGATGGGCCTTTAACAGATACCTCTATCCACCATCATTCGTCATCTACATGAGGAATAACATCATAAACCCTCCTGTGGACCTCAACAGAACTTTCCCTCAATGTGGAACAACAATAATAGGGAATGCCATTGCAGACTGGGTCCACATACTCTGGGTCACTCAAGGAAGATGGATCCTGAAAGGAATGCGACCAGAATCTTCCTAGCTATGACCATGGAATGCAAGCTCAGAACAATAGAGATTCAGAGGTTACACAGGTTCCTGTGATGAATATAAATATACATGGGCCCCAGATCATATCATTAAGGTTTATTGTTTATTGTTAATGATATATATATATCACTATATATATTTATTGTTAATGATATATATATATATTTATTGTTAATGATATATATATATATATATATATATATATATATATATAACAATTGACAAGATTGTAGAATAATATGTAATATATATACTTTTCCAAAATCTGGGAGATACTCTCTGCCACAATACAACTTTCTAATCCTATTTCCCACTCTGACACCATCTCCACAGACAATATCTTTAGTCCACCTATCTGTACGTTAGCTGTCAGGCTCAGACAAAAATTAGGAAAGTCATGGACCCCTTGGAATATACTTAAAATAGACTTCCAAGCTTTTTCCAAAATGGAAACCCCAAATCTTATCTGTTCTAATCTTACCTTTAGGTTCCTGTTTATTATACAATTTGTTCTGTTTTATATCTTAATGCTTTTCAGCCACCAAGTTGCAGATGCTACCATAATGTGAACCTGACTTCCCTGGACAGATAACCTCACCAAAATGTCCTGGAATCCCACATTCCCAGAGCCCTGCCCCACTAGGGAAAGAGAAATACAGGGTAAGAGTCAATCAACCTGTCAATGCCCATGGCCAGCAGAGAAGCAATTACAGGTGCCAAAACTCATACCTTCTGTACCCAATAAGAATTTTGGTCCTGAAACCTTGAGTCCATTCTACCAGAGGCTTAAAGAATAGGAATGCTATCAAGGAAGGGTAAGGGATACGGAGTTTTAGTGGTGGAAATTGTATGGAGTTGTACTCCTCTTATCCTATGGTTTTGTCAGTTTTTCCTTTTTAAAAATAAAAAAAAATTGGTCAATATACCCAGAGGGCTAAAGAATAGGGAATCTTCCAATGAAGTGAATGGGATACAAACATTGGTAGTGGTTTTATGTAGAATTGTACCCCTCTTATTCTACAATCTTGTCAATCATTATTAAATCAATTTTAAAAATAGAGTAAATCATCTGGGACCACAACAAGGCAGGACTAGAACAAATTCAGGAACCCACCAAATCACTTGTAGTGCAAGTACATGTGGCTTGTGGATACAGAGGAACCACAGGAGAGATTAAGTGGCTGGTAACAGGTCAGCAGTTTAACAGTTGAGGCACCACCATCAGTCTGATTTACCAACAAAAAGACTAATGAAGGGAAGAGAGGACTCCCGTAAGACTCACCAAATGCAACTGTGAGTCTCCATTGCTACTTCCCTCAGAGGCTGCAGCAGCAGGGGGGAGTCCCTGTGCTGATAGCAGGGGACAGAGAACTAACCAGGAAACTCAAGAGAAGATCTACACCTTGGTGGCCTACCAGTGGGGCTGTGTGATAGGAGCTTTTTCCATGTTGTTCTCCTGATGAGAACATAGTTAATAGTTGCCTCAGAACCAAGAGACTATAAATGGGACGTGTTTAGAAATTCACAGGGCCCAACAGTGCTGCCTGGCTTTGCAAAGAAGCTAAATTGAGCCTGGAGCTTTGGATCCTTGAGGTGAAAAGAGTCTCTTTGCATAAGCACTGTGTTATCTCTCCCCCATGCAGCTATATCTATTGGTCAAGTTTACTTAATAGTTTCAAAGCCCTCAGACTCCCATAGCCTACAGGGAAGAGAAAGAACAAAAGAGGATTTAAAAGACACTGTGCTCAACTGAGGAATAAAAATAATATTGAAATAACTGTTAATTTCCAAACTGTGAACCCTTTAAGTACCTTACTGAGAAAGAAGTCAATGCAGCCAAGAGTGATCAGTAATTTGAAAAGTACTGAGAGACAGACCTCATAACATAATATATAGAATGGTTAACCCAACAAGAAGAAATATTGATAAATGAACCAGGACAAAAGTCCACCTAAAAGCCCCCAAAGGCTGAAGCACAAAATAATGAGGTCAACATCCCAACACTAGTTAAAGAAATAATCACAGGAGTGAGTAAAGAGTTTGAAAGAATTGTCATCAGAAATACAGAAACAAGTCTGACTCTGGATGAAAACACTAATTATCTCAAGGTTATTAGAGAGCTGAAAGCTGAAATAGCTGAGCTAAGAACACAACTAGCTGAACAAGCTAAAACAGTATCAGAACAGGGTAACAAAATAGATGAACTCCAGAAAGCATTAGAGGGGAGACAGTATAGAATAAATGAGGCTGAACACAGAACTAGGAAGATTGAGGACAAATTAGAGACAGCTAAAAAAGAAGCAAGATATCTCAAAAAGTGATTAAGAGATATTGATAAACAATAACAAAGACCTATGGGATAACTTCAAAAGAAATAATGTTGGTATGCTTCTAGTTCTGCTTCTGGGATCTAGTTCTGCTTCTGTTACATTGCTTGACTTTGTGGTCTATTTACATGATCTTTCTGTTACATTAGTTTGGTCTCACTTCCCCCCACCTCCGGGAGATTTGTTTTAGGCCTTGCTAGTTTCGCGTTTCTCCCTTCTTCCCACATCCTACCCTACGTACTTCCTTAGTTCGACTCTGCCACTGAGGAGAAAGATGGAGGAGCACATTGCCCACTCATGAATAAAGATTAAACTGCATTCTCAGCTCAGCCATGTATTTCTGGGCATCTGTTACCCGCTCGTGAAGACAGCCCGGCAAAAACAACAAAATAATATATGAGTTATTGGCTAACCAGAGGAAGAAAGAGAGGGAGGGGAAGAAAGCATTCTTCAGGACATAATAGCTGAGAACTTCTCTAGTCTAGACAACATCAAAGACATAATAGTTCAAGAAGCCCAGAGGGTCCCAAAATGAATTAACCCAAGACACATCATATTTACAAGGGGAATGAATAAGCATAAATAAAGGTCCCTGAAGGCTGCAAGAAAAAAACCAAGAGACACCTACAGAGGAAAACCCATAAGATTAACAGCAGACTTCTCCACACAAACAGTACAGGCCAGAAGAGAATGGTAAGATATCTGTTGAGTGCTCAATGAGAAAGGCTTTCAACCAAGATTACTGTATGCTGCTAAACTGTCATTCAGACTAGATGGAGGCATCAAAACCTTCTCAGACAAGCAACAGTTGAAAGAATCAACTATCACCAAGCCTGCCCTGAAAGAAGTTCTGAAAGGTCTCCGATAAACAGACCACCATAAATATGCCATATGTCAGAACATATATACATATGATGAAAAACAGTAACATAATGACCGCATAGTAGGGGATTTCAACACCCCATTCTCTTAACTGGACAGATCATCCAGGCAGAAAATCAATAAAGAAATGAGGGAGCTAAGTGAGGAGATAGATAAACTAGAACTTTTGGACATTTTCAGAGTCATTCATCCCAAGAAACTGGAATAAACATTTTACTCATCCACATGGGTCATTCTCAAGGATAGAGAATATGTTAGGCCACAAAGACAGCACCAGCAAATTCAAGAGCATTGAAATCATCCCAAGCACCTTCTAGGCCACAGTAGTACTAAAATAATACTTAACAATCAACAAAAGATTAGTAAGATAAACAATATGTTAAGCCACAAAGACAGCATCAGCAAATTCAAGAACATTGAAATAATCCCAAGCATCTTCTCAGACCACAGTAGAATTAAACTAATACTTAACAATCAACAAAAGATTAGTAAGAGTCCAAAATGTGGAACCTTAACAGTACACAACTTAACAACTACTGGGTCAAAGAGGAAATAAAGGAAGAAATCAAAATGTTTTGAAGTTCAATGAAAATGAAGATACAAGCTATCAAAATATTTGTACACAGCTAAGGCAGTACTGAGAAGGAAGTTCATACCCATACAATCACACATCAGGAAACAAGAAAAAGCACAAATAAACAGCTTTCTTGCACACCTAGAAGAAGGAGGAGGAGGAGGAGGAGGAGGAGGAGCAGGAGGAGCAGGCGCAGGAGGAGGAAGAGGAGGAGGAGGAGGAGGTGGAGGAAGAGGAGGAGGAGGAGGAGGAGGAGAAGGAGAAGGAGAAGAAGAAAGGAACCCTAAAGCAACCAGAAGGACAGAAATAAAGGGCAGAAATAAATAACATTGAACATAGATACCAAAATACTGAACAAAATTCTAGCCAACCAGATAAAGCAGTATATGAAAAAGATTGTTCATCATAACCAAGTGGTTTAATATAGGTTGGTTTAATATAGGAAAATTACAATTACATAATATATAATCAACGTGATATACCACATAGACAAAAGCAAGACCAAAAACCACATGGTCATATCAATAGATGCAGAGAAAACCTAAGACAAACTATAACATCCCTTTATGTTCAAAACACTACAAAAATGGGAATAGATGGAAAATTCCTGAAGATAGTGGAGTCCATAAATAAACCTACAGCCATCATCATACTTAATGAGAAAAACTGCAAGCATTTCCCCTCAGATCAGGGAGTAGACAAGGCTGCTCACTATCACCATTACTATTTAACATAGTGTTGAAAGTTCATGCCATAGCAATCAGGCAGGAGCAAGGAATTAAAGGGATACAGATTGGAAGAGAAGAAGTCAAACTCTCCCTATTTAGAGATGACATGATAGTATACATAGAAAAACCTAAGGAATCCAGCAAGAAGCTTTTGGAAATCATTAGGCAATACAGTAAGGTGTCAGGCAACAAAATTAACATTCAAATGTCAGTGCCATTCCTCTATGCAAGCACTATGTTAAAAAAGATGAAATCCAGAAATCAATTCCTTTTACTATAGCAACAAAAACAATAAAATATCTAGGAATAAACCTAACCAAAGAAGTGAAAGACTTGTATACTGAAAATTATGAGTCACTACTCAAGGAAATTGAAAAAGACACAAAAAAGTGAAAAGATATTCCATGTTCATGGGTTGGAAGAATTAACATCATCAAAATGAATATACTACTCAGTGTCATCTACAAAATTACTGCTATCCCTGTCAAGATCCCAACCACATTTTTTAGGAGAATAGAACAAATGCTACAGATGCTTGTATATAATTATTCTATTATTATATAAAAAAGTAAATTCCAAGTGCATCAAGTACTTGTATGTTAGACCAGAAACTATCAGATAGAGGAAAATATTGGTAGAACTCTTTTTTGCAGAAATTTTAAAGACATCTTCAGTGAAACGAATCCTATTACAAAACATTAAGGCAAGTATAAACCTATGGAACTACATCAAATTACAAAGCTTTTTTGCACAGCAAAAAAGAAAAACCACTACCCAAGCCAAGAAACTCCTCACAGAATGAGAGAAGATCTTTTCATGCCACACATCAGAAAAGAGTTTAATAACCAAAATATATAAAGAACTTGCCTATCTCAACAAGAAAACAAATAACCCCATCCAAAAATGGGGAGCGGTCATAAACAGAATATTCACCACAGAATATTTCACCAAAAGGCTGAAAAACACATGAAAAAATGCTCCAAATTGGGAGTTGGGCGATAGTGCAGTGGGTTAAGAGCACATGGCGCAAAGTGCAAGGACCAGCATAAGAATTCCGGTTGGAGCCCCCAGCTCCCCACCCACAGGGGAGTCGTTTCACAGGCGGTGAAGCAGGTCTGCAGGTCTTTCTCTCCCCCTCTGTCTTCCCCTCCTCTCTCGATTTCTCTCTGTCTTATCCAATGACAGCAACAGCAACAATAATAGCGTTAACCACAACAATGATGGAACAACAAGGGCAACAAAAGGCGAAAAAAAGGTCTCCAGAAGGAGTGTATTCATGATGCAGGCACAGAGCCCTGGCAATAACCCTGGGGGCAAAAAAAAATGCTTCAAGTCTTTGATTTTCATAGAAATGCAAATAAAGACAACAATGAGATACCACTTCAATCCTGTGAGAATGTCATACTTCAGAAGAGGTAGCAGCAACAAATGCTGGAGAGGGTGAAAGTATCCCTCCTACACTGCTGGTGGGAATGTAAATTGGTCCAACCTCTGTGGAGAGCAGTTGGGAGAACTCTCAGAAGGCTAGAAATGGACCTACCCTTATGATACTGCAGTTTCTCTCCTGGGGATATATCCTATGGAACCCAACACACCCAACCAAAAAGATCTGTGTACACATATGTTCTTAGCAGCACAATTTGTAATAGCCAAAACCTGGAAGGAACCCAGGTGTCTAACAAAAAATGAGTGGCTGAACAAGTTGTAGTATATATACACAATGGAATACTACTCAGCTATAAAAAATGGTGACTTCACCGTTTTCAGCCGATCTTGGATGGAGCTTGAAAAAATCATGTTCAGTGAAATAAGTCAGAAACAGAAGTATGAGTATAGGATCATCTTACTCTCATGCAGAAGTTGAAAAACAAGATCAGAAAGGAAATCACAAGTAGAACCTGAAAAGGAGTTGGCATATTGCATTAAAGTAAAAGACTGTAGGGTGTGTGTGGGGAGAATACAGGTCCAAAAAAGATGACAGAGGACTTAGTGGGGGTTGTATTGTTATATGGAAAATCAAGAAATGTTATGCATGTACAAACTGTACTGTTGGTTGTAAAACATTAATTCCCCATTCTGATATTTAAAAAAAAAGACATCTCTTCAGATCTTGCTCTTCTTGACCAGAATAGTTTGTAGTAGTCTCTTTTTTCTGTTTATTTGTTTTTATACTTATTCTGTTTATTTTCCTCTACAATTTAAACACAGGAGACCCACCTACTTTTGCAACAGCCACCCCCACCCTACCTCTAATCCAATAGAAGCATTTGTTCTATTAATTATATTCCAATTAATTATTGTGGTCCAGAACAGTACCTATTATTCCTGAGACACATCATAATGTGGATGGAACCAACAACCCAGAGGTCACTTTGCTCCATATCTGAATAGTAAAATCAGACTCTAAATGTTACTGCCCCCTACAGGAAACTGCAGTGTGTTGTCTTCTGAAGCCAGGAATTCAGCCACAGCCAGCATGTATATTATAATAGGGTCTACATTTGCAGTGGAAGTTCAGCAAAACTTCAAGAAACAACAGAACCCCTGCTCCTATATACAGAATCTAAAGCCTGACCCAGGTTTTAGTGGCAGTGCCCCCCTAACCGATGCACTTCTGTAAGAGAAAACTGTGGACTGCAGTTTACTGTTTTGTTAATTTTGTTGCTCACTTGGACTGACCTACCTCTGCAGAGAAACTGAGGTGTACCCCACTTTAATTTCCTAGCTAGACTATTTCTGTGGGTTTTTCCACAGGAAATCAAGCAAGAAATGAAAATATTCCTGGAATCAAAAGAAAGTGAGGATATAAACGAAGGTGGAGATAGCACAATGGTTATGCAGAGATCCTCATTCCTGAGACTCTAAAGTCCCAAATTCAATACCATTTCACCACCATAAACCAGAGCTTAGTAGTATTCTTTTTTATTTTAATTTTTTACTGTAGGATTAATGGTTTACAGCTGACAGTAAAATACAATAGTTTGTACTTGTGTAACATTTCCTAGTTTTCCACATAACAATTCAACCCCCACTAGGTCCTCCTCTCCCATCATGCTCCAGGACCTGTACCCTTACCCCCCACCCCAGAGTCTTTTACTTTGGTGCAATACCCCAACTCTAGTTCAAGTTCAGCTTATTATTTTCCATAACAATATTCTAAAATATACTTCCTACCTTCTTCCCACATATACACCTAATTTCATTTTTTCTATCACTACCTTTTAGTTCCTATATATTAAATAATTAGTTCTACTTTATCTTACTACCTTTAACCCACCAAGTTGCAGATGCTACCATGACTCCAACCTGACTTCCTTAGACAGACTACCTCATCAATTTGCCACAGAACCTCACCTCTCCAGAGCCCTACCCCACTAGGGAAAGATAGAAACAGGCTGGGGGTATGGATCCACCTGCCAACATCCATGTCCAGCAGAGAAGCAATTATAGCACCCCATAGAGATCTTTGTTCCATACTCCCAAAGGGATAAAGAATAGGGAAGTTTCCAGTAAAGGGGTGAGACACAAAACTCTGGTGGTGGGAATGGTATGGAATTGTACCCCTCTTATCTTACAATCTTAGTAATCATTATTAAGTTACTAACAATTTTTTAAAAAATAAATAATAATATATAATAAATAAATATATACATTCATGTATATAGTCCATCAGAATATTGGAGACACACAGCTAAGACAGTAATATATATATATATCCTCCAGAAGCAGTGGATTCGTAGTGGAAGCATCAAGCACCAGCGATAACCCTGGAGGAGAAAGAAAGAAAGAGAGAGAGAGAAAGGAAGGAAGAAAGAAAGAAAGAAAGAAAGAATGAATGAATCTAGCAGGAAGTGCCTGGAAATTCTTAACCAAAATACTAAAGTGGCAGATTACAAAACTAATATGCAAAAGTCAGTGACATTCCTTTATGCAAACACAAAGAAGAAGAAATCCAGAAATTTGCCCTATTTATTATAGCAGCAAAAATAAATATCTAGGAGTAAACCTAACAAAAGAAGTGCACTACTAAAATTTGTGAGTTACTATTTAAATAAATAGGAAAAGATATAAAGAAATAGAAAGATATCCCGGGTTCATGAATTGAAAGAATTAATAACAAAATGACTATTCTACACAGAGTGGTACACAGATTTAAAGCAATAGCCATCAGTGTCCCACTAGATTTCTTTAAGAGAATAGAATAAAAGTTTCTCTGGAATCAGAACATACCTAGAATCACAAAAACAATCTTGATTAAAAAAGAAGAACAAGGCAGGAGGTATCACATTCGCAGATCTCAAATTGTACTTAAGACTATTATAATCGACCTAGTATTGGAACAAAAATAGACACACTGACCAGTGAAATAGAACTGAGAGCCCAGAAATAATCCCCCACACCTGTGAACATCTAATTTAACAAAGGGGTCCAAAATAGGAAGTAGAGAAAGGAGTCTCTTCAAAATACGTAAAATTTGGTTAAGACATGCAGAAGAATGAAACTGAACCACTTCATCTCATCATATACAAAAGTAAACTCCAAATAGATCAGGGAATTGGTTGTTAAACCAGAAACTGTTGTGACACAGTATACTGGCTGACCACACAAAGTTGGACACACACTCAGCTGACTTCAGCCTAGTAACAGAACATACATACAATCTGTTCAAACACACAACAGATTACAGGTGGATCGAAACTACTTAAACACAGCCAGCTGGAAGTCTGGTCCTGTTGGCCCATGCTTCTCCTGATGCATCTTGGCTGAGGGTGCTCGAGGTGCCCACCATGGCTTCCTCTTCTGGGAACTGAGCACATGTGACTCAGCTAGCCGGTAAACTCTAAGACTCCTGTCAGTCATGTGAGTAACCTATATCTCTGCTGATAACTGTTTATCTCCTGGAGCTGAACTTTTGGTAACTAATTCATGGGCTTATGACACTGGCTTATTTACCACTGCCTATAATTTCTTACTTTGTGGTACCTAATATATTACGTACTATTGTACCACCATAATAAAGCTTTGATTGTTTGAACACACTCCCAGCCGCACTACAGCCAAGTCCTTTATGCGCCACAGCCAAGTCCTTTTAATTTTAATTAGAAGAAACCATCAAATATTTAAAGGAAAATACTAGAACTCTTTTCTAAGTTTTACAGGTGACTTCAATGACTCAAATACATTATCAAGGAAAAAACTAAATAAATAAACCAATAAAACTACATTAAATTTTAAAGTTCCTGCACAGTGAAAGAAAGCTTCAAAATAGAGAATCTTTATGGAGTGAAAGATTTTTTATGCCATATATCAGATAAAAGGTTAATAACCAAAACATACAAAGAGCTTATGAACTCAGCAATAAAATCACAAACAACTAGGCTGGGTAGATATCATAATGGTTATGCAAAAAGACTTTCATGATTGAGGCACCAAATGCCCCTGGTTCAATCCCCAGCACCACCATAATCCAGAGCTAAGAAGTTCTCTGGTAAAAATAAAATACATATAAACATACACAAACAATCCCATCCAAAAGTAAGGAGAGGATATGGACAGAATATTCATCAGAGATCCAAGAGGCCAATAGGCATAGGAAAAAATACTCAAAGTCACGGCTTATCAGAGAAATGTAAATAAAGACAACAATGAGATGCCACTTTAGTCCTAGGAGAATGTCATACATTTTTTAAAAAGCAAAGTAACAACAAATGTTGGTGAAGCTATGGAATTAAAGGAACCCTTCTATCTGCTGGTGGGAATGTAAATTGGTGGATTCCCTGTGGAAAGCTGTTTGGAGAACTCTCAGAAGGCTAGAAATGGACCTAACCTATAACTCTGCAATTCCTTCCCTATGATTAAGCAATTCCTCACTGGGGGTATATATCCTAAAGAACCAAATACCTCCATCCAAGAAGATCTGTGTATACCTATTTCATAATAGCACAAGTTGTAATAACTTGAAATTAACCTAGGTGTCCAAAAATACATGAGTAGCTAAGAAAGTTGTGGTCTGTATACACAACTCAGTGACTCAGAATAACAAAGTCACCTTCTTTACCTCATCTTGGATGGTGCTTAAAGGAATCATATGAAATGAGACAAACCATAAAGAGAAGGACAAATATGGGGTGATCTCACTCATGGGCAGAATTTAAGAAAGAAGAGCAGGAAAGAAAAACATAAGGTAAAACTTGCACAGTTTTGGTATATTGCACCAAAGTAAAAGACTTTGGGGAAGGAGGACAGGTAGAGGGTGGGAGGAGGAGAACTCTTAGGTCCTGGTGCATAATAAAGTACCTAATTAGGGAGTAAGAGTGTTTTACAGACATCTGTTTTTATGAGATGAGAAAAATATGTGCCATGTGCCAACAACGGTACAGGAAACCATTAACCTCCCAATAAATAAACAAATAAAATAAGAAGGGTTGATACTAATTATTTCCCAGTTTCCCAGGCTTTGTGAGAAAATGCAAACTTTGAATCTTAAAGAGCATTAACGAGGAAGAAATAATTACAAAAATAATGAAATGAAATTACTTCACTGTATCCCTCTTTTCCATTTTTAATGTAACCAACAAAATCTGAATACAGTGGTATCATTTTCTACAACCAGTGTATTAGCATAAATAGAACATTCAAGTATATATAATAATTACTCAATTAGAATGATTAAAGGAAGAGGCTGCTGAAAATCATCCTACTGCTGAATTCCTGACTAAGAAATCATCATTACATTTTAAGAAAAGATACCAGACTGCTCTTATTAAGAACTTCTGCACATCCAAAGGAACTATTAAACAAACAAAGAGACCCCTCACAGAATGGGAGAAGATCTTCACATGCCATACATCAGACAAGAAACTAATCACCAAAATATATAAAGAGCTCAGCAAACTTAGCACCAAATAAGCAAATGATCCCATCCAATAATGCACAGAGGATATGAACAAATCATTCACTTCCGAGGAGATCCAAAAGGCTAACAAACATATGAAAAACTGCTCTAGGTCACTGATTGTCAGAGAAATGCAAATTAAGACAACACTAAGATACCACCTCACTCCTGCTGCTGTCCTTTTTGTACATCAAAAAGGACAGCAGCAACAAATGCTGGAGAGGTTGTGGGGACAGAGGAACCCTTTTACATTGCTGGTGGGAATGTAAATTGGTACAGCCTCTGTGGAGAACAGTCTGGAGAACTCTCAGAAGGCTAGACATGGGCCTTCCATATGATCCATTAATTCCTCTCCTGGGGTTATACCCCAAGGACTCCATAACACCCAACCAAAAAGAGTTGTGTACTCCTATGTTCATAGCAGCACAATTCATAATAGCTAAAACCTGGAAGCAACCCAGGTGCCCAACAACAGATGAGTGGCTGTGGTATATATACACAATGGAATACTATGCAGCTATCAAGAACAATGAACCCACCTTCTCTGACCCATCTTGGACAGAGCTAGAAGGAATTATGTTATGTGAGCTAAGTCAAAAAGATAAAGATGAGTATGGGATCCCACTCATCAACAGAAGTTGAGGAAGAAGATCTGAAAGGGAAACTAAAAGCAGGACCTGACCAAATTGTAAGTAGGGCACCAAAGTAATAACCTTGAGGTGAGGGGTAGACATGCAGCTTCCTGGGCCAGTGGGGGGTGGGAGTGGGTGGGAGAGATGGGTCACAGTCTTTTGGTGGTGGGAATGTTGTTTATGTAAACTCCTAGTAAGATGTAGTCATATAAATCACTAGTTAATCACTAATTAATATGAGGGGGAAAATTAATTGTATGTCTCGAAGTTTTTCAAAACACAAACTGAATCTTTTCAATATATAGGCTGTGTAATTGATATGCAGACTCTCTCAAAAAACTACACCAAGTAGATCAGAAGCAACCAATAGCACAGCTACATACAAGATACTGGATACTATACAGCAAGCCCTAACAAAAGAACTTTTCAAAGTTAACCCAATTACCAAATAATGTGATGATAACATTAACTATTGATTGTCTTTTTGAACCCTAAGACAGCAGGAACCTCACATCCCCACTATAGAGTCTCAACTTCCCCCAGTCCTGGAACCCTTGGATAGGGCCCACTTTCCCGTATGCCTCTCCCAATCCATATCAAATAATATTGCATCTGCCGATCACAACCTGATCAACACAATGATTGCCACCTCAACATGCTTCACTTCAGACTGTGTCCAGAGACTTCACATGTGGAATGACAACCCTTCAGCTCCATTACTCGGGTGAGACCTTTCCTTTCATAGTATACTCTAATTCTATCTCAGGTGGTTCACTTTCTAACAAAGTCCCAAAACCTAGATATAGACCGGGTTCTGTGAGAGAGAGAGCATATGTTCACCCGTATCCATAAACTACTGCAAAATATATACCTGAAAGCAGAAGTACACTAGAGTATGCAGTGAGTATCCCCCTAACACTTCCTCTCCACTATGCCAACCTTTGGGTCCATGATTGCTCAACAATTTGTTTGGCTTCGTATGTTAACTCTCTTTTCAGTCACCAGGTTCCAGATGTCATCAGGATGCCGGCCAGGCTTCCCTGGACTGAAGACCCCACCAATGTGTCCTGGAGCTCCGCTTCCCCAGAGACCCACCCAACTAGGGAAAGAGAGAGGCAGACTGGGAGTATGGACTGACCAGTCAACGCCCATGTTCAGCGGGGAAGCAATTACAGAAGCCAGACCTTCTACCTTCTACAACCCACAATGACCCTGGGTCCATGCTCCCAGAGGGATAGAGAGTGGGAAAGCTATCAGGGGAGGGGGTGGGATATGGAGATTGGGTGGTGGGAATTGTGTGGAGTTGTACCCCTCCTACCCTATGGTTTTGTTAATTAATACTTAAATAAAAGAGAAAAAAAAAGAACTGTGTGTTTAACTTTATAAAAAAGAAAAAGAAAAAAATTTTTACCATCTTAAGAGACTGAGAGAAAAAAGAACATTCTGTTATCCCTGAAAGTTTTGTGACTGTTACTACAAATCATTAACTTTAAGGGGATTTAGAAACAGATCTTGAGGACTGACCCTGGGGCCAGAAAGCCAAATTGCTTGTTGGAACCAGATTTGGAGCTCCCAAGGATGAAGAAGCTATATCTGGTGTATATCTTTGCAATTATATTTAGAACCAAGTTTAGAGGCCATGGCTCTTCATCCTCGGAGGATAGTCCTTTGCCCCCAGAAAGATTCTGGGTAGAAGAAACACAGAACAGCATATGTTTTTAAAACATCATGGAAGTCCATTCTCAAGTCAAGTGTCAGAAGGCACAAAATAACCTAGGTAGCACCACTTGATGACAATTCTGTGCACCTTCTGTTACAGACATGTGGGGAAGCAACGCTGTGAGCTGCTCCAGGACTTCCCTGAAGCCAAAAATCTGCTGAGTTCTCTGGGCAGATTTTCCGCTGCTGTCCCCAATTTAGGGGAGGCAGCTGTCAGGCACATTTGGTCACACACCTAAATGGGAGCCTCCGGCATTCCAAACTGAAAATGACATTGCGGAGACAGAGGGCAAGAGTTCACAACAATGAAGGGGGGGAGTGAGGGGGGCCTGAAGATGGACTTGGAAAAGCAAAAAACATTTTTCTAGGCATTTAAATATTGTGATCTGAAGCTAAATTGAATGGCATTATTATGAGCAAAATGCCTTTTAGCATTTGTATTTTGGATAATCAAGCTCTTAATAGTATAAGAGGCAAAAAATAATTACATTACCTGGTCATTAAAAAATAAAAAGAAAATATTTAAATTCAAGACCCATGAAAAATTATCACCACAAATGCAAATTCATTGACTCAGCAACAGTCTCTATTCCTCACAGTATAGTGATCCTGGGTCCTATAACCTTTCAGCCATCCCCCAACTTGCCAACTACAATAAGAATCAGCTGTATCCAAATGATAGGTTTCTATTAGTGAGGGTAGATTAGTTTATAGTAAAGTAACAAATCACATATCTCTGTTAATTAATATGCCAAGTTCATTTCTCACTCATAGTAGTCTGTGGTGGATTGGGTTACTTACTCTCTCCTAAACATACTTACAAGACAAGATAAATTCCACCTTATGACTCTAAATGTTTTGTGAATTCTGGGAAGAACACTAGAGAAATTATAGCAAACAATCAACTCTTCTCATCCTGAAACTGATAGAGTTGCCAGAACTAGTCACAATCTAGTTTGGGGAAAATATAGAAGGCCATACATATTCACTGTATAAGTGTTCACTAGACATGCTAAGTAAGTAAATGGATATGGGCTAACTCACAAAGAGGGTGTGGAATGGCAGATTCAAAGTATTAAAAGACAAGGATTGTAGCCACGAATTCTGTATCCTACTAAATCATCCTTCAAGTATGAGGGAGAAGCAGAGATCTTTTCAAACATTCAGAAACTGAAAGACTCCATCACCACCATTCTTACCTGCAAGAACTACTGGGAGGAGTCACACATGAAGAAGGAGCAAAGAACCTCTAACTTTTAATGAGATGAACAGTATTAGAATTTAACCTGGAATACAACAACCAGGAAAACCAGACACAGGAAAATGGAGAGCAAAATAGTCAAAAGTGGTACAGCCCAATGTTGGTGAACCAAGACCAACTTCAAAAACTGTTGTAGATATTGTAAGTTGTACACAATATTCATAACAAGCACAAGACAAAATATGCTACAAAGACATATATATATATAAATAAATATATATATATAAATATATATATATATATCAAGACTATTATAGAAAACCATCCACATAAAGTATCAAATAGATACAAACAGAAAAAGAGTCAAGAAGAACATAAAATAAAAACTTAGGGAAAAAAATGAATGGCTATAAGCAAACCACATTTATGAATAAGCACCCTAAATGTGAATGAAATTGATTCAGAGTTTGGATTAAATAGATTTAAAAAATCAAAATATATCTATTCTTGTGGGGAGGGACCACAGTCTGGAATGAACCAGCCTATTGGGCTCCCCAATGGCCTGAGGGAGTCAACCCTAAGCCCCCTCCTCTGGAGAGGCAGTAGATGAGTCCTCTCTTGGCCCCATGGACCTAAAGTGGCCCCAGGGAATTTCCAAGCCAACAGTCCTTTCCCAACTTCCTCATTCCCACCCTGCCAATGGCTCGTCCCCAACCTCCTCATCTCTGCCACACCATATAGGGTTGGAAGCAATGACCCTTCACTCCCCTCACCAGTGATACACTTGTGGCCATACCTTATATGGTGCCCACTCCAACCGGCACTGGACTCACTACCTGGCATGTTTGTTTAGGATTGGTTAGAGGCCACAGCCCACCCCCATGCTTAATGGTATATCTACTCAACAGTACACTCAATAAACAAGCTGTGTCTCTGAAGCACTCCTGGAGGTTTTGTGTTCTCCCTGCTCACCCTCATCACCAGTTTCCACCATGACAGCATATCGTCTGTCTCCCTGTCCAGCCGGCAGCAGGATAGAGAAACATATTCTGTCTCCAGGAAATAAACATCCAAAAGAAAGACAAGCAAAAGCTCCAGGTTTTAGGTTGGGACAAGGTATTCCAAGCCAATAATGCAAATAAAAGCAGAGGCACACCTATTATAATATCTGATAAATTATACTTTAAGGCAAAGAAGGTGAAAAGAAAATAATTAGCAAAAAGAGATAGATGTGGACACTACATATTGGTCAGCTGATCAGTACAATAGGAAGACAGCATCTCCCAAAATACATGCACCTAAGTACATAAAGAGTACTGACTGACCTTAAGACAGGCACTGACAGCAGCACAGTATTAGTTGGAGACTTCACACTACTCATAGCAAAAGACAGATTACCAGTGGGCCGAGCAGTGACACATGTGGTTAAGCACACATAGCATTAAGCACAAGGATCTGGGTTCTAGCCCCCAGTTCTCACATGCAGTGGGAAGCTTCACAAGCAGCAAAGCAGGTCTACAAGTGTTTCTCTTTCTCTTTCCCTGTCTATCTCTATGTCTTCTCTCAACTCTTTGTCCTATTCAATAAATGGAAAGAATGGATACCAGGATCAGTGGATTCATTATGCCAGCACCAAGCCCCAGCAATAAACATTGAGAGGGAGAGAGAAATATCACCAAGACAAAAAATCAACAAGGAAATAGAGGTGTTAAATGAAATCATAGATGAGAAAAACATGTATATTCAGAACCTCCCCCGCACTAACCAAAAAACACATTCCTTTCAAATGCACATCAAACATTCTCAAGGACTGACCATGGGACACAAAAAAGCCTTAATAAATACATGAATCTTGAAATCATAAAAAAGTATCTTTTCTTTTTTTCTGTTTCCAATTCTCAATGATTTTTGGTGATATTGTTTTTTTTTATTTATAAAATGGAAATATTGACAAGACCATAGGATAAAAGTGTTAAATTTCCACACAATTGCCACCCTCAGAACTTTGTATCCCATCCTCTCCCTTGATAGCTTCCCTATTCCTTATCCCTCAGGGAGTATGGACCCAGGATCATTCTGGGGTGCAAAAAGTGGAAGGTCTGGCTTCTGCAATTCCTTCTCCACTGAACATGGATGTTGGCAAGTCAATCCATACTCCCAGCCTGTCTCTCTCTTTCCCTAATGGGGAAGAGCTCTGAGGAAGCAGGGCTCCAGGACATATGGTGGGGTCATCTGCCCAGGAAAGTCAGGTTTGCATCATGGTATCATCTGGAACCTGTTGGCTGAGAAAGAGTTAAGATGTAAAGCAGAACAAGTTCTTGACTAATCATGGCAAGAATATTACAGATATCAAAGACTTGGGTTCTCCATTTTGGAAAAAGCTGGTAGGTCTGTTTTAGGTATTTTCCTGAGGGCCCATGACTTTACTAGTTTTTGCCTGCACCTGACATCTAATATGCAGGTGGACCCAAGTTGTCTGGGGGAGATAGTGTCATAGTTGGAAAAAGGATTAGAAAGCTGGATCAGGGAAGAGAGTAGCTCCTAGATTTGGGGAAAGAAAATAAATATTGTGGACTGTAAACCCCATCAGTTTGATCTAGGGCCCATATTCAGCACAGGAGCCTATATAACCTCTGCATCCCTGTAGGTCTTAGCTGGCATTCTGTGGTCATGACTAGGAACATTCCAGGCTATACTAATTTCAGGACTCATCTTCCTCGGGTAGTAGGTAGAGGATGTTGTCCAACCTCTCTTTGGAGAATGGAACTTTCTCTACCATTGTTGATCTACATTGAGGGTAAAGTCCTATAGAGACCCCCAAAGGGGTCCATTATGATGTTCCTAATGGAGATGACCAGTGACAGTGGTGAGAGGAATCTGTTATAGGTCTAGGCCCATCATGTCTGTGTGGGAATCCCAGGGCTCCCTGACTGGGACCCCAGCTGATGGAGTGGCCTGGTAGTGACTAAAGAGTCATCATTAAAGTATGCCAGTCTCTTGCCCTTATTCAGCTTTTGGAGTCCTTACTTTGTCTGACAAGGTGAGCTTTGGAGTGATTAAGGGACATGTAATAGGAGATAGGTGAGGAGGGTATCTAGGTGTAAGGAGAAACTGTTAGATATCTTTTTAGGTCTTTCTACTTGCTTGATACATTTATTGACTTACTGCAAACTGTTGTGCACTTTTTCTTTAAGGTATGTTTCCCCCTAAATGTGGATACATGTGTACATAAGCCCTATCTCATGAACCCCAGTCTATATCTATGTTTTGAGGTTTTATTTAGAAGTGCATCACCCAAAGTGGAATTAAGGAGTCCTATGAGCTAGGAAAGGTCTCAGCAGAGTAATGAAGTTGAAGGATTGACATTCCACACCTGACTTTATTGGACACAGTCCGAATGAAGCATGTCGAGGTGATACTGGTTGCATACTGGTTGGGATCATCAGATACAGTATCAGTTGGTACGAATTGGGAGAAGCATGCAGAAAAGTGAGTCCCACCCTAAAGGTTTCAGGCCTGGTAGAAATATGGATTTTATTCCTTCTAGCTCTGTCCAAGATGGGTCATAGATGGTGGGTTCATTGTTCTTGATAGCTGTATAGTATTCCATACCACAACTTTCTTAGCCACTCGCTCTCCCCCCGCCAGGAGAATTGGTTTGGCCCTTGCTAGTTTTGCGGGCCCTCTTTCTCCCCGCCCCCTATGCTACGTAGTTCCAGAGTTCTTGGCGCAGCTGTGAGAGGAGGCAAGACAGATCTGTGTGGTGATTAGTTTAAGGATCTCTCTCTGCCTCCAGAGCAGAAAGACAGGAGAGCATATGTTTGCCCGCTCATGAATAAAGCTTCTCTGCCCAGCCATGTGTCTCTGGTCGTCTCTGTCTACCGCCGCGAAGCTAGCCCAGCCTGCTGGAGCTCCGAACTTTAATGACAAGTTATATTTCCACAAAGCTGAAAATTATTTATAAGATACAACATAAAGTGACCTCTGTAAAATGAGAGGGCAATTTACCACTTTGAAAGAAAAAAATATTTGAAAAGAGTTGTGCTCAACAAAAGATATCAACATTTTCTTTTTTGCCTCAAATCGCTGGAGCTTGGTACCAGCACTATGAACCCATCATTTCTGGTGGCCTTTCCCCCCCCCTCCAATAGGATGGAGAGAAATTGAAAGAGGGTGAGGAGATAGAGGGAGAAAAATACATATGCCTGCAGACCTGCTTCACTACTTATGAAGCCACCAAGTTACAGGTATTACTATGCTACCATCCTGACTTCCCTGGGCAGACGACCTCACCTCTCCAAAGCCCTACCCCAGTAGGGAAGGATAAAAACAGGGCTTGGGATGTGGATCCATCTGCCAATATCCATGTTCAGAAGAGAAGCAGTTACAGAAGCCAGATCTTCCACCTTCTTGCACCCCATAAAGAATTTTGGTTCATACTCCCAGAGGAATAAAGAATAGGAAAGTTTCCAATGGAGGAGATGAGACAGGGAACTCTGGTGGTGGGAATGGTATGGAATTGTATCGCTGTAACCTTACAATCTTGTTAATCATTATTAAATCACTAATAATTTTTATAGTTTCCTAATTTTGAAAACTAAGAACACAGTGTGACAAAGTCTTGTGGATTTCAGCCATGAGACACACAGATGCTCAGAGGATGCTCTTCAGAAACCTCCAACTGAGGGAGGGTCAGTCAAAGGATGTGACAGTATACTCAAAATTGACTGTTATTTGTATGGTGCCTTCAATTCCGCATGACTTCTTTTCATTTAATATTAAAAGAAATAACTTGTCATCTAAAAGCATAACTATACATATAAACTTACAATCTTGTAACCCATTATTAACCACAATTTTTTAAAAAATTAAAACACATAGTTCTAAAATGACAGATGCAGGACTCAAAACAAGTTCTCAAACAAAAGTCAGTGTTTCTATTTTCAACTTCCTTGGTTTTTCCTGCCAAGCTATATCTTTCTATGTCTCTTATGAGTTGATGGCAACAAGTTGAGTCTTTTCTTACCTCTCTGTGTCCTTTCCTATCTTCCAGTTTCCACCTCATATTTTTTCTTCTTCATTATGACTCATGCTTCTCCCACACTCATTCCCACTCACTTCATGTCTTGTTTAGTCTCATTAGGATGAAAGCAGTCACTAAATACAAATGTCACTATCAGTGGTGGCCCCTGCAGGAAACTATTCAAGCACAGGAGTGCTCAGCTCTCAACAGTGAAAAACTTGGTCCTGGAGGGAAAACTCCACAGCTGTTGAAAAACAAACAAAACAAGGTTATAGGATGTGCTATTTCTCCTCCCTTCGGAGAGGAGAGGCTCATCAAATCAAAGATGGTATTTCCTTTTGACTGAGTTAGGAGATTAAATATCAGAAGGAAGCACTTGTAAAAAGATTATATTATTGAAGAAAAATAACGGGGATGTTTCATCTCTCCACATATCATAGCTTGTTAAGTTTCTGTAGGGAGAAGACAGATTACTTAAAAAGAGAACTTATTTATCTAGCTTAATACTCTGTGGTCAGAGATGCCCCTGTTTATTTTAATAAATGCTGAACTTACAGATAGATAAGAGCAGCAAATTGGAAAAATTAATCTAAAAATGTTTAGCAGTTTCTCACCATTTATCCTCCCCCAGATGATCTACTGAAGGAACTGAGGGAGAAGTTGGCTTGTGTCATTGTCCTCTTTGCTCACTTTGCTGTCTCTAACACAATAAGATATGGGTACTGGAGGGAAGAAATATTTTTTGAGTGCCTGGAAATGATCTAGAAGTTTTATAAATTGTACAAGGCTTATTTATGCTAACAACTCCATGAGCTGAATCTTCATTTTCAGAGAACAAATAGATGTTTGTTATAAGAAATTATAACCCAAGGAAAGCTGTTCTCATTGACCAGCACATTTTCTCAGTTCTACCAGGTGTCATCTCGGAACTAAAGGTTATCATCAGGGGCTGGGCAATGGTGCACCTGGTTAACCATACATAATACTAAGCACAAGGACCCCAGCAAGGACCCAGGTTCAAGTCCCAAATTCCCACCTACACTAGGGATGCTTCATAAGCAGTGAAACAGGTTTGCAGGTATCTATTTTTCTCTCTCCCTCTCTATCTCCCCTTTCCCTCTCAATTTCTCTCTGACCTATTGAATATAATGAAAAAAAAAAAGTAAAAAAAAATGGCTTCCAGGAGCAGTGGATTCATAGTGCCGACACTGAGCCCCAGTGATAATCCTGGAGGACAAAAATAAAAATAAATAAAATAAAGGTTACTATCAGCAGGAACAATCACATATTTGCTATAACAATTCTCTCCCTGAGTGCCACCCTACTTACTTGGAAGATAAAGATTAATCAACTGGAGTGATCTTTAGAGAGATGCTTTAAAAGGTAATTTTAATGTTTGACAGTAATGGAGGAAGACATTCCCTGTGTGTGTGAAGGACTGGCCCTGGGCAAAGTTGTCAAGTAGTTAGCCTAGTTCTCAGGGGGATTCTTTCTTGCTTAGTCATTTAGTTTTCTGAATCTGCCTTCAGGCTATCCATTTCTTCATGTTACTTTATAGTGTACAATTTTTTTACTACATTTTTTACCCCAGACACTTGGCTTGTCTACTGTCAATGTGAAGGCAATGACCTCAGGCTCCCAGGACAAGCATTTCAGAGCTATGGAGAAAGGATCCCAGTGGGGCTGGTGTGTGAGAGAGAATAACACTATTGCTAATGATAAGTTGGCTTATGTTTACTTGCTATTTATTGTAGAAGATAGGTGCCCAGGGTCTAATGTAGGCTCAGTGAAGTGGCTGAGTGCTGTGCATGGAGATGGGGCCACATAGAGGAGAATGACATCCTTCAGGCAATGAGGCTGCAGGCATGATAGTGAGGGAAGTTACCCATGTAGTATGATCTGGAGGACAGTGCAACAAAGGCCTAGTTGTGAAATCACAGCTTTGTTGGTTTAGCTTGGCACTGCTTTTGCTTACCAATGTATATTTTGCAGTCTTTGTTTTAAAAAAAGCAGGTCGACTAAGACATAATGAACTGTATCATTTTTTATTTTTGGTTAGGATGCATAAACTTGATCACTGTTTTTTGTTTTTTTTTCTGAAGGTCCCTACCCCTTTGGCATATTCTTCCTCGTATAATCCCTTCCTCTTCTCCTCCTTTTTTTGCCTCCAGGGTTATTACTGGGGCTTAATGCTGGTCCTAGCTCCTGACAGCCATTTTTTTTTCCATTTTATTATATAGGACAGAGTAATTGAGAGGGGAGGGGAAGATACAGAGGGAGAGAGAAAGAAAGACATCTGCAGACCTGCTTGCTTGTGAAGCTTCCCCCAGCAGGTGGGGAGTTGGAAGTTCGAACCTGGATCCTTGCATAGGTCCTTGAGCTTAGTACTATGTACATTTAACCAACTGCATGTGTCACCACTTAGCCCCTATGTCTTCTTTTTTGTGTAACTAAAGATGACATATTTATCACTATGATAACTGTGATGCACTAAGATGCACTTTACTACCTCATTCTATTGCTTACTCATTCAACTATGCACAATGTGAAAGCACAGTGGACATACTGGGCTGTCTTCTAATAGCTGAATCAGAGGACACAGATTGATTTTTCAATGTTCAATCTCTAACACACATAGACATTTACCCAAGCAGAACTGACATGGATAACACTACCCACTCCAGTACCAAACCTCAGACCTCGACAGAGAAAGGTGCAGGGAACACTAACATGTGAAGTAGAAGAAAAGAACCTGCTATAGTATATTTATCATATAGGAGCAAATACTACCAAAGTAATGCAGACAGTATTGACTTTCAAAGCACAGTAACCATGCTCACTGATAATTGACTTCCAGCTGGTGAACACTCGATACATTTCCTCTACTCAAGAATAGGATGTAGGGTAGAAGTGGAAAGTAAAATATGCAAAGTGTCAAGAGAAGAAGAGAAAGAATACAAAGATTTTTTTTTCTCAGCAAGGTAAGGAAGAATAATATAGAACAGACTCTCAGAAGTTTCAAAATTGAAATGAGGAATATCTAATGTAGAATTAATAATGTAGACAAAAAATGAAAAGTTCAGAAGAAAAAAAATCATTTAAAAAAGGCAATGGGTAGAATGATGAAGGGAGATTGCAGAAGGGAATGAGACCTTGTGCAGAATGACCTTAAAAGAAGGAACAACACTCACAAACTACAGATGAGGAAAAAGATGGAGTGGTCTTGCTAAGCTGGGCCAGTATGGTCTCTCTTCATTTCCTCCACAGATCCCTATAGTTTTCCGAGTAATAATGAGAACAGAAGCACCAGAGGTTTGTTTAGCTTCCACAGAAGTCGGCGCCTTACTAGTCATTAACACATGAGTGTCACCAATGTACCCAAAAGGAAAAGCCTTTTGTCATTGTTCCTCAGGTCTTGGCTAAACAACTTTCAGCTCTCAGACACAGAGTATAATATCTTCAGTTGTCGATGACCACAGACTGTGGTCACACACACTCAGAGGTCACACACACTCCTCTGCTATATATGAATAGACATGGGCCTGGGGTCAGGTTGATGAGGTAAGCTGTGAATGGCATTCATATTATATCCTTATTTAGGGCAGCTACTCTCTGCCCTAAATCTAAGCTTTCTAGAGCTATTCTAGAGCTATTCTGACACCATCTTCCCAGACAATACTTTTAGTTCACCTACATGTTAGCTATCAGGCTCAGGCAAAAGTTACTAAAGTCACAGGCTCCTAGGAATATAGCTAAAATAGACTCTAGCTTTTTCACACATGAAGACCCCTAGTTTCATCTGCTCTATTTCTACCTTTCGGTTCCTGTTTATTAAACAATCTGTCCTGCTTTATATCTTACTAACTTTGATCCACCAAGTTGCAAACACTGTCATGATTCCATTCTGACTTCCCTGGGCAGAGGACCACACCAATGTGTCCTGGAACCTCATTCTTCCAGAGCCCTAGCCCACTAGGGAAAGATAGAAATGGGCTGGGGGAAAAGATCAACCTTCCACTATCCATGTCCACCTAGAAACAATTACAGAAGCCACACATTCCACTTTCTGTACCCTATAAAGAACCTGGGTCCATATTCCCAGTGGGATAAAGAATAGGGAAGTTTCCAATAGAAGAGATGAGATACAGAACTCTGGTGGTGGGATCTGTATGGAATTATACCCCTGTTATCTTACAATCTTGTAAATCAATATTAAATCACTAATAACTTTTTTGAAAAGACCTTTTGAAAAAGGTCCAGAAGCAAGAAACTCAAGTATATTTGCCTATTTGCAAATTGTTTGGATCATACTGCGTGTGTGTGTGTGTGTGTGTGTGTGTGTGTGTGTGTGTGTGTGTGTGTGTGTGTGTTTAGTTCATTAATATTTACTACAATAAGGAAGATTCTCAGAAAAAGAAATCATGGTCAAATTCAGACAAATAAAAACCTAGTTAAAGACAAAAGCAAAACAAAGTAATAACAAACAACAGGTCAAAGTCAAGTTGAGCTTCAGTTTAAGCTTAGATCCAGATATCAAATCAATAGCCGTTCATTGAATATGGTATGTGTGTTGGTGCTGGGGAGGTGCAAGGAGGTCCATAGTCCTCCAAGAGTTAGCAATGAGACAACACTAGAAATTCAATCATTGATAGAATAGGAAACAGTACAAAAGACCTTTAAAGACTCAAGCAGTTCCAACATTCTCTAAAGATGCTCATCTAAAGGAATTAATCATATTAAGCTACCATATATACTGATTGAAAAACACAATCACTCCTTCATGAATAGAACATTTATGGATGCATAGAATCAACTGATGTTATGAACTAGGAGTGCTGTTTTATTCCAACAACAACAGAAATCCCTTCACTTGTATGATGAAATATGAAATAAGCTCCCGTCATTGTTTTTCATCTAATGGTAGGCACTAATTCAGGCAACAAAATGAAAGGTGTTTGCTATATATTATAAAGTTACCCATTGAAAATGAAACTGCTAAATCTAGTAATTGTGAATTAATAAGTAATTTACATAATTTTTGCAAAATTTATAGTGGAAAGTTTCTTCTTTTTATTTTAATTTTTTATTTATAAAAAGGAAACATTGACTAAACCATAGGATAAGAGGGGTACAACTTCAGACAATTCCCACCACCAGAACTCTGTATCCCATCCCTTCCCCTGATAGCTTTCCTATTTTTAACCCTCTGGGAGTATGGACCCAAGGTCATTATGGGATGCCCATGTGTTTTTTAAAACTGCTGCATTATCACCACACATCTGACAAGTGGCTGATATCAAACATCTATGAAGAATTCATACTGCTCAACGAAAAGAAAAAGAACAACCTACTAAAATAAGTGGGCAGAGGATATGAATAAACAACAGTTCTCTGAAGAGAATTTGATCATATGGCTGTAGGCCTACAACCATATGGAAAAAAAAATACTCCACTTCACTCATTGTTAGAGAAATTCAAATTAAAACCACAGTGGGTCCACCTCACACCTTCAGAACAGCCTTCATCAACAAAAGAGTAAATGATTAAGAGTTGGAGAGGATGTAGAGAAAGAGAAAATCTACTACATTGCTGAGAGAAATGTAAACTGGTGCAGCCATTATGGAGAACAGAACGGAAAATTCTTAAGTACAAATGGAAAGATTTTATGATTCAACAATACCACTCCAAGTCTTTTATCTGAAAGATGTGAAATACTAATTTGAAAAGACATATGCACCCCGTGTCCTTAGAATTAATTCTATCGATCTATCATCTATCATCTATCTACCGCCCCTTCCCCTCTCAATTCCTGGCTGTCTCTAGTCAATAAATTAATAGAGATAATAAAAAATTTAAAAGAAAAACAAATCAGAAGAATAAGAAATGGGAGAGTTGGACGGTGGTGCAGAGGGTTAAGTGCACATGGCGCAAAGCACAGAGACCAGTGTAAGGATCCTGGTTCGAGCCCCGGCTCCCCACCTACAGGAGAGTCGCTTCACAAGCAGTGAAGCAGGTCTGCAGGTGTCTCTCTTTCTCTTCCCCTCTCTGTCTTCCCCTCATCTCTCCATTTCTCTCTGTCCCATACAACAATGATGACATCAATAATAACTACAACAATAACTACAACAAAAATGAAAAACAAAGGCAACAAAAGGGAAAATAAATAAATAAATTTTTTAAAATGAAGAAGAAATGAAAGTTCATATCCTTAGGCATATTGGTACATGTTTGTGTTCCATTTCCTGATCCCATTTTTTTTTTACAGCTGGTGTTTGCTTAAGTCACAGCCACCTGCTGCTCTGCAGCTGTATCAGGGAATAAGTCTGGGATCTAAATTACCAACTCAGAGTTTCCCAGTGGCTTTTCTCCTAAAAAGCTGCCAAGTCCAGAATGATGGGGGCTCTGTTTTCACTGACAACCAAAACAAAATCTGTCTGCTTGAAAAGGCTCTTTTTCCCTCCACCTGCTGCTTCTGCAGCTAAAGGAGAGAATGACATATGAACTGCCAGCATCTGAGGCCAGGACTCCAATAGAAGTGCATAGGTTTCAACAGAAGACATCAAGAAAGGACTTGCATATTACATGCGTATTCCCATAGATGTAGCACATGTAAAATACAAAAAATTAAAGGGGGGGTCCAGGCAGTGACACACCTGGTTAAAGACACACATTACAGTGTGCAAGACTGTGTGTGTGTGTGTGTGTGTGTGTGTGTGTGTGTATGTGCTTTTTTTTTAAGTGAAAGATCTGGGGTTTCACACATGCATCATCTATTGGCCATGTCACTTTTTTTTTAATTTTCCCTTTTGTTGCCTTTGTATATTTTTATTGTTGTTGTAGTTATTATTGTTGTTGTTGTAATTGATGGCATCATTGTTAGGACAGAGAGAAATGGAGAGAGGAGGGGAAGACAGAGAGGGAGAGAGAAAGATAGACACCTGCAGACTTGCTTCACCAACTGTGAAGCAACGTCCCTGCAGATGGGGAGCCGAAGGCTAGAAGCGGGGTCCTTACACCAGTCCTTGTGCTTCGTGCCACGTGCACTTAACCTGCTGTGCTAACCCAACTCCCATATGGCCTACTTTATTCAGATAGAGTTAAAGAGAAGAAACACCACAACACAAAAACGGAGTTTCTTTCTTTTTTCTTTCTTTCTTTTTTTTTTTACATGAATTCCTTTTTTTCACATTTGATTTCATTTGCATACTTTTCTTTTTTCCTTTCATTTTTTTATTTATAAAAAGGAAACACTGACAAAATCAGCTGGATAAGAGGGGTGCAACTCCACACAATTCCCACCACCAGAACTTCGTATCCCATCCACTCCCCTAATAGATTTCCTAGTCTTTATCCCTCTGGGAATATGGACCCAAGTCATTGTGGGGTGCAGAAGGTGGAAGGTCTGGCTTCTATAATTGCTTCCCCACAGAACATGGACATTGACAGGCCAATCCATACTCCCAGCCTGTCTCTCTCTTTCTCTAGTGGGGCAAGGCTCTGGGGAAGTGGGGCTCCAGGACACATTGATAGGGTTGTCTGCCCAGGAAAGTACAGTTGGCATCATGTTAGCATCTGGAACCTAGTGGCTGAAAGAAGAGTTAACATATAAAGCCAAACAAATTGTTGACTAATCATGAACCTAAAGGCTGAAATATTGCAGATGAAGATTTGGGGTCTCCATTTTGTAGCTAGTAGGCCTATTGTAGTTATATTCCAAAGGGCCCATGACTGTGCTAGTTTTTTGTTTGTTTGTTTTCTGATCCTGACATCTGATGTACAGGTAGACCCAACTTACTGTCTGGGGAAATGATGTCATGGCTGGAAAAGGGGCTAGAAAGTTGGATCATGGAAGACAGTAGCTCCCAAATATGGGAAAGGTATATAAATAGTATTGACTGGAAGACCCATCAATTTGATCTGGGGGCCATATTCTGCTTAGGAGCCTATGTGGCCTCTGCATCCCTGTAGATCTGAGCTTGCATTCTGTGGTCATGAGTAGGAACATTTCAAGCTGCCCCAATTTCAGGACCCATCTTCCTCAGGTGGAATTTCTTCCAGTTTCATGGAACCTCCTCCCATGTGGTAATGGAACTTGAACCAGGGTCGAACATACAGTAAGGCACACACCCTAGCCAGAGGGCTACCTCTCTTATCCTCCTAAGATATTTTTGTATGTGAAAACTAGTGGGCCAAGTATGGCAAATTTTGCTAAACATCCCTGTAATGCTTAGCAACAGAGATTTGCCAAGTATGGCAAATTTTGCTAAACATCCCTGTAATGCCTTTGCAACAGAGAATAGGGCTGCAAAATGCCAATGGTGGCAAGGTTGAGAAATCCTGTGTATGAGGCACTGTGGAACAAGAGTTCTGAAGCTTAATGAAACATTAGAGGGTCAGGTAGTGGCACTCCTGTTTGAGTGCACATGTACAAGAACCCAAGATTCAAGGAAGGCTCCACTCCCCACCTGCAGGGAGGAAGTTGCATATGAAGCTACAGCTATGTGCTACAGCTATGTGTCTCTCTCTCCCTCTCTATCTTTGCATCCCTTCACAATTTCTCCCTATCCCTTCAAATAAAAAAAAAAGGGAAAAAATAAAAAATAAAATAAATACAACAAAACATACAACAGTGGAGCTGGGAAGACAACAAAATAGTTACGCAAAAGACTTTCATGCCTGAGGCTCCAAAGTCCCAGGTTCACTCCCCACCACCACGGTCAGCCAGAGCTGAGCAGGGCTTTGGTAGCTATCTGTGTAGCTTTCTCTCATTAAAGATAAATAAATAAATAAATAATTTTTAAATGCAAATGCACTTGAATCTCCCAGGATGACTTCTGTTGTATGAGTGTAGCTTTCCCACCAGCCTTTTATAATTCTATTATCCTGGGGTGGCCATCACCCAGAACCATGTGGAATGTGAAACTTGTATACTTCAGTCATTCCTGGGCATCTGCACTCCCCACCCCTCCGAACTCAGTTTTTAAAAACTATGGGTCCTTTTCTAGATTCTGTCCTCTCTGTTTTCTGAACCAAGCTCAGAAAATTTTAAAACAACCTCTGTACAAAATGACAAATATTAATTTCCCAACAGAAACTTCCCATAACTACAAGGAGTGGTTTTTAATATGATAGCTAGTTTGTTTACATACCAGATTTAATATCAACTCTCCAAGAGATGTGTGGTTACCTTTGAGAGTGAAGAGAAACTAAGTCTCAAAGAATTTAAGTAAAATCCTCATTTTCTTACAGATGTCAGAGGAAGATAATCATATGTTCTATACAAAACACACATTCATGTCATATTTAATGTATACTAGATATTCCTGTTTTAAAGTCATGTCAAACTGGATACAATCCATGTTTCAGATTTATATTTTAAGTTATCGGAAATAAAACCACAGGCCAAATAAATTATCAGTGTCTTCTTTAGTCTGTGTTTTATTTCAGGTCCTTTGATTGAGTGTTACAGAAACCAATTCAATCTAGATAAAATAAATTGGAGTGATTTGTTATAGAGCTGTAGGAAACCTCACAAAAACCATGGAGATAGAGAGAAACTAGAAAATGTTGGTGCCTTTTTCCCACCTTTGCTATAAATTAACTTTCTCAGTTTTCTTTGCTTTCTCAACCTGTCCCCTTCCTCTCTGTTATTCCAATTCTGGAAAAGAGAATAGTCCCACGTGGAGACAAATTTCAACTTTGAATAGAGTTAATACTTCCAACAAAAGAAGTCATGTGTAAAATGAGACCGGAGTTCTATTCTTGTATTATATCTGAGGAGAGAATAGTTGCTGAAAAGATGTAGTGTCTGGGTCATGGGCTCAGCTAGCCTATTACAATAATTACAATAAGAAACTTTTATTGTAATTAAGAGCCATTTTGCAAAATAAATACTATCCCAGAATGGACCAGATAGGTTCTCCCCTTACAGAGACTCATGGAAAAGCAGAAAGGAGATGATAGTCCTTTATTTCAGTTATATTTGAACTCTGGTGAGTACAATAAACTGAACAGTGTACTGATTTTTTATCTTTTTTACATTTTATTAGTAATTTAATAATGAATTACAAAATTACAAGATAACAGGGATACTACTCCACACAGTTCCCACCACCAGAGTTCTGGGTCCCCATTCTCACCACTGGAAGCAACAGCAGTTATCCTAAGGTTGCAGATATGGGTTAACTGTTATTTCTACAACTATCTGTCTATAGTGACCTGATTAGAAGGCCATCTACTGTCTGAACTTCTTACTTCTTCTGAGATATATTAAGTGTTTGAACATATATCAGAATTTGTGCTTCTATTCACTTTACTAGGCCCTACATGAGTCTTTGAATTAGAACTAGTGGTCCCTGAAGCGAACAACGTCCTCGCTATATGAAATACAGACGCACCTTCCAGAGAAGAGAACTTTGTGTATATGAAATCTGATAGTAATCCTAATTGTGGGTAAGAATCCTTTTCCTGGGATTGTGTGGTGGCACATCTGATTGAGCGCACGTGTTACAAGGCATCAGGACCCAGGTTTAAGCCTCCAGTCCCCACCTATAGAGGGAAAGCTTTGCAAGTGGTGAAGCAGTGTTGCCGATATCTCTGTCTTTCTCCCTATCTACCACCCCCTCCTCTCTCAATTTTTGGCTGTCTTTATACAATAAATAAATAAAAATAATACAAAAAAAATTTTAAAGAATGCTTTTCCTATTTTTTAATGTTTCTGGATTTATTCTTAATGTGCATGCTTGGCAACACAGGTTAAAAAATGAGGACAGAAGACCAGCCGTTTCCCCTGATAGGATATTAGAATCACACAGTTACATACAAATTGGCCTTCTAAGTCAACCTATGCCTACTATCTATCTCCAGAATGGAGACAGCCCCCCAACACTTCATCTGCACTATTCCAGCATTTAGATCCATCATTAGTCACCAATTTGTTTGGCTTTGTATGTTAACTCACTTGTCAACCACCAGGTTCCAGATGCTAGCAGGATGCCAACCAGACTTCCCTGGACAGACAACCCTACCAATGTGTCCTGGAGCTCTGCTTCCTCAGAGCCCCACCCTACTAGGGAAAGAGAGAGGAAGGCTGGGAGTATGGAATGACCAGTCAACGCCCATGTTCAGCGGGGAAGCAATTACAGAAGCCAGACCTTCCACCTTCTGCATCTCACAATGTCCTTGGGTCTATACTCCCATAGGGTTACAGAATAGGAAGGCTATCAGAGGAGGGGATGGGATACAGAGTTCTGGTGATGGGAATTGTGTGGAGTTGTACCCCTCTTATCCTATGGTTTTGTCAGTGTTTCCTTTTTATAAATAAATAAAAATTAAAAGGAAATATTTTGGATACTAGCAAATAGTGTTGAAAGAGTAAATGTTTTGAATAAAGGATAGGTCAGGCAAGTGCAGACACTTTTTCTTCTCCCCTATAAAATGGAGATAGCTGAGGAGCTACTGCAGACGTCGTAAAGTGGCTATATTTCTAGCCCCTACTCATTATGGCTGTTAGTGAATAGTCTCTCTGTTGTCTTAAGCCATTCATCTCGGGAGAAATATGGCCCCATTTCTCTACTTGTTTATCTCTTTAGAAATGGGAAAACATAAACTGTTGCACTACAATAAATTTTCTCACTTTTAATAGTTCAAATGGTTCAATAGTAAAATGAAAAGTCAAGCATTACTTTTATTCCTTGGATTCTTTTGTCATTTTGAGCATCTTTAGCCTATTTAATATTGTGATCACTCAAAATGGCCTCACTTCAATATCTACTGAAGACAACTTTTTAAAATTTCAGGCAGCTAGAAGTTGACTAGAAAAGAACTTAATCTCTCTTCCCTTTAGGAGAAGAAAGCCAGTGTTTTTAGATATCCAGTTAGTAGATATATTTCAAAATTTCAAAATAATTTTCAAAATACAGATATGCAAAACTATAAAAAAGTTTTTCCTAGAAGAATTAAATTATTCCTAATATGAAATTTGATTGGAAAATATATATGTGACAGAATTATGAATGCACCAAAAATATGATTTAGTGATTCATCTGATATTTGGGCAAAGGATTAATTTTTTTTTAATTTTCATGTTTTTATCTGAGGAGACTGATGCTAGATTCATACATTCCAGTTTCCTTATCCCAGTACCTGAGAATTACAGTATGAGAGAAATCAGATAGATGCACACCCTCTATTCATAACAGAATGTCTGCCCTCCAATCCTATCCCCAAAGAGTTGAGATAGACAAACTAGAAATATCTCAGAGCTCTCTTCTTATCCTGGAATTGAATAGAACAGTTACATACTCTATTTATCTTCTCTGAATTTTTCAGAGACTTTTCAAAATGTCTTAAAGGCAGGCAGCATTTAATGACCATAAAAATCGAGAATGAAAAAGAGACAACTCCACCAAAGTGTTTCTCAAAAACACAGACCAATAACCACCACAGTTCTTCCCTACAAAAGACAAAATTTCCCACAATCTCTAAGACTAATATCCTTATAATGCTATCAGAGTTTCCATATAAAACTTTACAGTTTCCAGAGTGAAGAAGTGAGGAGATAAATTTTAATTCATTCATTAAAGAATTAATTCTCTGGGGGCCAAGAGATAACTCATACAATAGAATATACACTCTGTCACGCAGGAGGCCCTGGTTCCAGCCCCAGCACCAAATGGATAGTAGATGAATTCTGTGGTCCTCTCTCTCCCTTTACTTCTCACTGTCTCACTCTCCCTTTCACTTTCTCTCCCTGTTTTGCCTCCTTCTTTCTGTATCATTCCCTAATTACACAAAAGAGGGGGAGAATGGGTGAAGGAAAATTGGATCCAGAAGATACCCCAATTGTATCACACATTCTCAAGACCCTGAGTCCAACAACAGAGGGCCTGGACTGGGAGTATGGATCGATCTGCTAATACCCAAGTTCAGCAGGGAAGCAATTACAGAAGCCAGACCCTCCACCTTCTGCATCCCATAATGACCCTGGACCCATACTCTAAGAGGATAAAGAATAGGAAAGCTATCAGGGGAGGGGATGGTATATGGAGTTCTGATGGTGGGAATTGTGTGGAGTTATAACCCTCTTATCCTATGTTTTTTGTCAGTGTTTTCTTTTTAATAAAAATTTTAAAAAATCAGAGGGCCTGGGGATAGCTCACCTAGTAGAGCACACCATTACCATGCTCAATGTCCCAGGTTCAAGACTCTGGTTACCACATGGAAGTATGTTGCAAAAGGGAAACTTTACTAGTGGTGTAACAGTACTGTGGTGCTTCATCTTTATCTCTCTGTCTTTCATCCTCTATCTAAATGACAATAATAATAATAATAATTTTTTTTAAGTAGAGTGAGTCCACCAGGAATGATGGAATTGAAGAAACACTGAAAACTCTGGTGGCAAAAAATGAAAGAATTGATCATTTCACTCCTTACATTTAAAATCTTCCGAACCCCCACTTTTTTTTAAATAAACTGTAAACATTGCATAACCTGTGTTCAGAGATATGTTTGGTTTTTTGTTTGTTTAGTCTCCAGGGTTATCACTAGGGCTTGGTGCCCACACTACAAATTGACTGCTCCTGGCGGATATTTTTTCCATTTTATTGGGTAGGACAGAGAGAAATTGAGAGGGGAAGGGTTATATATAGAGGGAAAATGAAAGAGAGACATCTGCAGACATGCCTCACTGCTCATGAAGCATCATCCCTGCAGATGGGTAACTGGGGGCTTGAACTTGAATCCTTGTGCTGGTCCTTGCTCTGGTCCTTGTACTTAGTACTAGATATGCTTAACCAGGTATGCCACCACCCGGCCTCCTGTTCTTGTTTATAGGTAACATCCAATGTGCTACTATAATGTCATCTCATTTCAATTCAGTAGGCCTGCCCTTGATTATAATCTTGTATTTCCTACTAAATTATAGACTACGCGAAGACAGAACCTTCATTTCCTTACAGGTCAGTGGTGATACCACTCACTGGTGACACCAACACCCACTATGAAGTCAGAGAGCCTAGTTGCTGATCATATGTAGGTCCCTAATCTAGCTGTCTGATTTTGTTACTTTTCCTCCCAGTACTTCAGTTTCCTCATCTGTAGGATCAAATGGGACATTCCCAATAAATATTTTATGGCAAGACAGAGAGGGGTCAAATGAGATGATATGTTTAAAGAACATGCCACACTGTGGCATATCATTAGCACCCTCCCCCCAATTTTTATTTCATAGGACAGAAAGAAATTGAGGGGGATGGGGAAATAAAAAAAGAGATAGAAAGAGAGGGACCTGCAGCCATGCTTTACCACTCATAAAGCTTCCTCCTACAAGTGGAGACCAGGGGCTTGAACCCAGGTGTTTGTGAATGATAGTGTGTGTACCAGGTGCATCACCACCCAGCCACAACAGCATCTGAATATTAGCCAGCATTGTTTCCCTTATGTATGGCACCATACAGATAAAAAAAAAATAGTGAATCCTGAGAGACACTTGGATTATCTCCTAGGAGAAAATCTAGCATTGCTGAAGAAAATATTGGTTATGTGTCTTGAGAAAGACTTATCCAGGAAGAATAGTAAGTCTTTCCAAACAAAACTTCTTGACCCATCCTAATGGTTTTCATACTTTCCCTTATCATGCTTTAGGACCCAAGAGAAACCTCCTTTGGAGAAAACAGAAGGAGCTCAGAGTATAGATAAAATAAAAAGGGAAAGTCTGAGTCTCTTGCAAGTGCACCTCGACTCCTGTCCAGTCTGAAAAATCATCTCTATCTAGGAAAGAAATGTGGTGCAGAGAAAATTAAGAATGCAAGTGGAAAGTTGATTTTGGTTTATATGGGAATCTCAAAAAATTTAGAGGCCATTTAAAGGTACCTCCTCTTATTTATGGTCTTACTTCCTGAATGAAATATTGTCTGCACTAATTCCATCTGGAATTACAGAACCTTTCTACGCTTGATGCCTTCAGAAACGTAGAACACAAACACCAACCAAAGAAAAATATATGGACAAACATAAATTATTCTTTTCCCACACTGGAACGCTTCCATGCATAACAGCATATAAATTTAGATCGTATCTCTACTGCCACCCTGTGATAGAATAGATTTTAGTGAAGATATCCTAAGAGTCAAAACCTCAGAACACAAGGAGCTTTGAAGGAAAAAAAAGCTAAATCTTTTTCTTTGTCTTCTCAAGTTAAGCTACACATTCTCCTGCTGGTGACCAACACAAAGATTTTAACTTCACACATAAACAGCAGGAAGCAGAATATAGAAAATATGAAAAGACATGGAGGGGCCAGGTGGTTATATGCTCACATTACAATGCACAAGGACCCAGGTTCAAGCCCCAGGACCCCACCTGCAGGGGAAAAGCTTCACAAGTGGTAAGTAGGGCTGTGGGTATCTCTCTCTGTCTCTCTATGTACCCCTCCCCTCTCAATTTATCTCTGCCTCTATCAAATAATAAATAAATTTAATTTTAAAATAATTTTAAAAGAAACAACATGGGGATAGTTCCCAGCTATTTTTCTGTCATGTGCAACAAAATAATAAAACTATTTTACCACCATATTTTATGTAAGCTATTTGGTTGTGGGATGATTTAACTCTATCTACCCATACCAAGTTGCTCAGCCCTAAGCCTAGGACCCTCTGCCCCACAGTGGGCTCAGATCATGGGAGTCATCTTCTCTCCCATACGCCCAAACAGTCCTCATTCGACTTGGACATCTCCACTAATGTCTATTTTACTTTGAGTATTCTTACCTTTGTCTGACTAGGATTATCTTTCCTACAAATCATTGAGTCAAAGCACAGACTGATAGGGACTTAGAGGTTACACAGGCTTTGATGCTAAGTATAAATATGCGTTTACATATGGGCCTTGGAGCAGGTGGATAGAGGTAAATATTCCATTTTAGCCACAGAATTTTTTCTTAATGAGAATGGGAGCTACTCCCTTCCCTAATCTAACTTTCTAACCCTTTTCTCTACTCTGACACCATTCTTTCAGATAATAACCTCAGGCTAAGCTACCAAACTCAAGCAAAACTACTATAGTTATATGCCCCTAGGAACATGCCTAAAATGTTTCTCCTAGCTTTCTTCTACCCTAAAATCCCTAATCTCATCTTCTCTGATCCTACTTTTTTGGTTCTTGCTCATTAACCATCTTGTCTCAATTTAGGTCATGCCACCTTCCAGACACCAGGCTACAGATGATTCCACCCAACTTCTCTGGGCAGACGTCCTCACCAGTGTGTCCTGGACCCTCGCATCTTCAGAGCTCTGGTCCACTACGGAAAGATAGAAATAGGCTAGGAGTGTGGATTGACCTGTCAATGGCCATGTTCAGTGGAGATGCAGCTACAGAGCCAGAACTCCTACGTTCTGCTCCCCACAAACAACCTTGATCTATACTCCCAGCAGGGGAGAAGTGACAGGATGAAGATAAGAAGACTCTGCACTCCAGCTCCATCAGCACCTGGAGAGAGAGAAGGAAAAGGAGAGGGACATATGGAGGTAGTTATGATGTCATGTGGCTTAGAGAGAAAGAGTATTGAATCAGAAAAAGAAGGGGCAACTATGTGTAAATGTAGACAGATAGTTGTAAAGAAGATGGTTGGCCCAGGTCTACAACTTTAGGGAAACTGTGGTGGATTACAGTGGGGTGAGTGAAGAATCAGAACTCTGATGGTGGGAATGGTGTGGATTCAAACCCCTGTCTACATGTAATCCTGTAATAAAAATAAATAAATAAATAAATAAAATCATTGAGTCATTTGCTTTTTAAAAAGTGTTTGTTTTAGAATGAGTAATAAGAAAGAGAAAGAACCAGAACATCATTCTAGCATATGAAGTGACAGGGATCGAACCCAAAACCTCATGCTTATGATGTTATTTTATCCACTGCCTCACCTCATGGGCTGCCACTGAGCATTCTTACTCCAGCTCTGAGTACACATCTCTTCTTATTTTGCCTGAATGTGCTGAACCCATGGTTCCCCAATTTTGGCAAAGTTTGGCAAGGGCTGTGTTTGGTCCCTCTCAATGTGCTTCAATTCTCCCTTTTCTCAAGCCCTAACCCTCCATTTCAGACTTCTTCCACTACCCACAAAAAGACCCTGAAGGGCCCCTTCTTCCAAACACACCCACTCTTACCTAAACTTCTCACCACTTTCTACTGGCTGCCTACCCTCAGAACTCAACCTGTGTAAAGGTAAATTCAGGGGGGCCGGAAGGTGGCACACACGGTCAATTGCACATAGTAAAAACAACATCCAGATTTGAGGCCCCTGATCCCCACCTGCAGGGGGTCACATCACAAGCAGTAAGTCAGGTCTGCAGGTATCTTGTTCTCTCCTCTTTCTCCTCCTCCTCTCTCAATTAATCTCTGCCCTATCCAACAATATGTAAAAAAATGGACACCAGGGGCAGACCCAGAGATATTTCCCTGGAGGCAAAAAAATAAAAATAAAATAAATAAAGAAGATAAATTCATATTAAATTGCTTATCATGATAACAAATTTCTGTCTTGTTTTTACAATAAAATGTGGCCAAAATAGGAAATACACTGTGTGTGTGTGTGTGTGTGTGTGTGTGTGTGTGTGTGTGTGTGTGTGTGTGTGTGTGTGTGTAAGGAAAAAAGAGATGTTAGCTGGTCCTACTACCTTCCACATCCACATTTTCTTTTTTTTAAATTTCTTTGAGGAATTAATGTTTTACATTCAACAGTAAATACAATAGTTTGTACATGCATAACAATTCCCAGTTTTCCACATAAAAATACATCCCCTACAGGTCCTCTGTCATCCTTCTTGGACCTGTATTCTCCCCCCACCCACACAATGCAGTCTTTTACTTTGGTGCAATACGCCAATTCCAGTTCAGGTTCTGCTTGTGTTTGCTCTTCTGATCTGGTTATTCAACTTCTGCCTGAGAGTGAAATGATCCCATACTCATCCTTCTGTTTCTGACTTATTTCACTGAACATGATTTTCTCAAGCTCCATCCAAGATCGGCTGAAAACACTGAAGTCACCATTTGTTATAGATGAATAGTATTCCATTGTGTATATATACCACAACTTGCTCAGCCACTCATCTGTTGTTGGACATCTGGGTTGCTTCCAGGTTTTGGCTATTACAAATTGTGCTGCTAAGAACATATGTGTACACAGATCTTTTTGGATGGGTGTGTTGGGTTCCTTAGTAGTAATGGTGATAGTGAGCAGCCCTGTCTAGTACCTGATCTGAGGGGAAATGCTTGCAGTTTTTCACCATTGAGTATGATGTTGGCTGTAGGTTTACTATATATATATGGACTCCACTATCTTCAGGAATTTTCCACCTATTCCCATTTTTGTAGTGTTTTGATCATAAAGGGATGTTGGATTTTGTCAAAGGCTTTCTCTGCATCTATTGAAATGACCATGTGGTTTTTGGTCTTGCTTTTGTTGATGTGGTGGATCACATTGATTGATTTAGGTATATTAAAACAACCTTGCATGCCTGGGATAAACCCCACTTGGTCATGATGAACAGTCTTTTTAATATACTGCTGTATCCGGTTGGCTAGAATTTTGCTCAATATTTTAGCATCTATGTTCATCAGAGATATTGGTCTGTAGTTTTCTTTTTTGGTTGTGTCCCTGTCTGCTTTTGTTATCAGAGTGATGTTGGCTTCATAGAAGCTGGCAGGGAGTAAGTATTCCAGTGTTTTCAGTCTTTTGGAAGACTTTTAAAAGTAGAGGTATTCGTTCTTCCTTGAAGGTTTTGTAGAATTCATTTGTAAAACCATCTGGTCTAGGACTTTTGTTTTGGGGAAGGTTTTTGATAACTGTTTCAATTTCATTAGCTGTGATAGGCCTGTTCAAGTTATCTAGTTCCTTCTTTACTTAATTTTGGAAGTTCATAGGTATCTAGGAAATCCTCCATTTCTTACAAGTTCTCTAATTGGTGGAATATAGTTGTTCATAGAAGCCTCACATAGGGGGTTGGGCGGTAGCGCAGTGGGTTATGCGCAAGTGGTGCAAAGGGCAAGGACCTGTGTAAGGACCCCGGTTCGAGCCCCCAGCTCCCCACCTACAGGGGAGTCGCTTCACAGGTGGTGAAGCAGGTCTGCAGGTGTCTTTCTTTCCCCTCTCTGTCGTACCCTCCTCTCTCCATTTCTCTCTGTCCTATCCAACAACGAACGATATCAACAACAACAACCATTGCAACAAGGCTACAACAACAAGGGCAACAAAAGGAGAAAAAAATGCCTCCAGGAGTAGTGGATTCATGATGCAGGCACTGAACCCCAGCAATAAACCTGGAGGCAAAAAAAAAGAAGCCTCACATAATATGTTGAGTTTTTGCAGTGGCTGTTGTGATATCTCCTCTTTCATTTACCATCTAATTTATTTGGTTCTCCCACCCCTTTTTTTTTTGTGAGTCTAGCTAAAGGTTTATCAATTTTGTGTACTCTTTTGAAGAACCAACATTTACTTTCATTGATCATTTTTATGGTTTTCTTTTTTTCATATATATATATATTCATTTATTTATTTTCCTTTTTAATTGTTGTTGTAGTTACTGCTATTGTTATTGATGTTGTTGCTGTTAGATAGGACAGGCAGAAATGGAGGGAGGAAAGGAAGACAGAGGGGGGAGAGAAAGATAGACACCTGCAGACCTGCTTCATCACTTGTGAAGGGACTGCCCTGCAGGTGTGGCAGCAGGAGCTCCAACTGGGATCCTTATGCCAGACCTTGATCTTGAGCCATGTGAGCTTAACCCTCTGCACTACTGACTAACTTCTGGTTTTCTTATTTTCTTTTTTTTTTCAGCAAAATATCAAAGCATCATACTATATATGTACAGGGATAGGCCTGGGAGTTTCAGGCATACAAATCCTTTGCTCTATCAGCTGAGATATTTCCCAGTCCTATGTTACTACTATTTTTTTATTTAATTATTAGGGAATTAATGTTTTACATTCAACAGTAAATACAATAGTTTGTACATGCATAAGAGTCCCCAGTTTCCCATATAACAATAAAACCCCCACTAGGTCCTCTGTCATCCTTCTTGGACCTTTATTCTCCCCACCTGCCCACCCCCACCCCCACTCCCACCCCAAAGTCTTTTACTTTGGTGGTTTTCTTATTTTCAATGTTAGTTATTTCTGCCCTAACTTTAGTTATTTCTGTCTTTCTTGTTGCTTTAAGGTTCCTTTATTCTTCCTCTAGGTCTTTAAGATGTGCAAGCAGGTTGTTTATTTGTGCTTTAAAATTTTTTTAAATTATCTTTATTTATTTGTACAGAGACAGGTATTTATATTTATATCTGTATTTATATTGTATAGAGACAGGTATAAATAGAAAGGGAATGGGATGATAAGGAGGGAGAGAGACAGAGAGACACCTGCTACTCTGCTTCACCACTTGTGAAACTTTCCCTCTGCAGGTGGGGACCAGGGGATCGAACCTGGGTTCTTACTCATTGTAACATGTGCTCAACCAGGTGCACCACCACCTGGCCCCATTAATTGTGCTTTTTCTTGTTTCAGAATGTGTGCTTCTATGGCTATGAACTTCTCTCTCAGTACTGCCTTAAGCTGTGTCCCATATATTTTGATAGCTTGTGTCTTCATTTTCATTTTACTCTGGAAACATTTTAATTTCTTTATTTCCTCTTTGACCCATAGTTGTTAAGTAGTGTACTGTTGAACTTCCACATTTTAGAACTATTACTAGTCTTTTGTTGATTGTTGTTAGTTTAATTCCACTGTGGTCTGAGAAGATACTTGAGATGATTTCAATGCTCTTGAATTTACTGATGCTGTCTTTGTGGCCTAACATATGGTCTGTTCTTGAGAATGACCCATGAGGACTAAAATGTGTATTCCAGTTTCTTGGGATGAATGACTCTGAAAATGACCAATAATTCCACTTTATCTCCTCATTTAGCTCTCTCATTTCTTTATTGATTCTGTGCCTGGATGATCTGTCAGGTTGAGAGAGTGGGGTGATGAAGTCCCCTACTATGGCTGTGTTGCTTGCTGTTAATATATTGTTGTAGCTCTTTCAGTAGATGTTTGATGTATTTAGATGGCTTCTCATTGGGTACATAGATGTTAATAATTATTAAGTCCTCTTGATTGACTGATGCTCTGAGCATTAAGTAATGTCCATCCCTATGATTTAAATTTTATTTATTTTAAAGTCTATCATGTCAGATATAAGAATAGCTGTTCCTGCCATTTTGGGGGGGCTATTAGCTTGTATGATAGTTTTTGATCCTTTTACTCTGAGTCTGTGTTTGTCTAGTTGAGTTACGTGGGTTTCCTGTAGACAGCATATTGTTGGGTTGTGCTTTCTGATCCATCTTCCTACTCTGTGCCTTTTAATAGGTGAATTCAAGCCATTGACATTTATTGCTATCAAAGATTGAAGATATTTTAATGGCAATTCTTGTAGATTTTTAGTGTTCTGATGTATTTATGGTGGCTCGACTGTTTATAGGAGAACTTTCAGAACTTCTTTCAGGGCAGGCTTGGTGGTAGCTGATTCTTTCAACTGTTGCTTGTCTGAGGTTTTGATGCCTCCATCTAGTCTGAATGACAGTCTAGCAGGATATAGTATTCTTGGATGAACACCTTTATCATTGAGCACTCAATAGATATCTTGCCATTCTCTTCTGGCCTGTAGTGTTTGTGTGGCAAACTCTGCTGCTAATCTTATGGGTTTTCCTCTATAGGTGACTCTTGGTTTTTCTCTTGCAGCCTTCAGGATCTTTTCTTTATCCTTATTCCTTTCCACAGTATGATGTGTCTTGGTGTATTTAAGTCTGGGTTAATTCTGTTTGGGACCCTCTGGGCTTCTTGAATCTTTATGTCTTTGATGTTATCTAGACTAGAGGTTTTCAGCTATTATGTCCTGAAGAATGCTTTCTTCCCCTCCCTCTCATTCTTCCTCTGCTAAGTCAATAATGCGTATATTATTTCTTTTGACATCATCGCATAGGTCTCTGTTATTGTTTTCAGTATCTCTTAATCTCTTTTTGAGACCTCTTACTTCTTTTTTAGTTGTCTCTAACTTGTCCTCGATGTTGCTAATTCTCTCTTCAGCCTCATTGATTCTAGTCTCTCTGCCCTCTATTGTTTTCTGGAGTTCATCTATTTTGTTACCGTATTCTGATTTAGTTTTAGCTTGTTCAGCTAGTTGTGTTCTTAGCTCAGCTTTCAGCTTTCTAATAACCTTGAGATAATTAGTGTTTTCTTCCAGGGTCTCATTTATTGTTTCTGCATTTCTGATGATAATTTTTCTAATTCTTTACTCACTTTAATGTTTGGATGTTGACCTCATTATTTTGTGCTTCAACCTTTGGGAAGCTTTTAGTTGGACTCATTTTAGCTGGTTTGTTTCTTCAATATTTCTTCTTGTTGCTTTAACCATTCTATATAGTATGTTATGACTTCCCTCTCTCAGTCCTTTTCAAAATGCTGATCATTCTTACCTAGATTGACTTGTGTCTAAGTAAGGTACTTAGTTTCACAGTTGTGGAAGTTGACAGTCATTTCAATAGTATTTTCATCCCTGAGTTGGAGCTCAGTGTCTTAAAATCCTCTTTTGTTCTTTTTCTTCCCTGTAGGCTATGGGAGTCTGAGGGCTTTAAAACTATAAGTAGGCTTCTTAGCTTAATCACTGACTCCTGACCAAGAGATAAAGCAGGGTATGGTAGAGATAATCCAGTGGTTATGCAAAGAGACTTTCACAGCCCCACTGCTAGGCTACCCAGGTATAGATCTCCTCAGTTTCCTCATTAGTTCTCTGTCCCCTGGTGTCAGCACAGGATTTCCTTGCCCCAGCTCAAGATTCTGAGGGCAATAGCAATGGAGACTCATATTTTGGTGAGTCATGAGGGAGTCCTCTCCTCCCTTCAACTGTCTTTTTGTTGGTGATACAGACTGGAGGTGGTGTCTCAACTGGTAAACAGATGGACTGTTACCAGCCACTTATCCCTTCTTAGGCTCCTCCCTGTCCATAAGCCACATGTATTTGCACTCACCAGTGATTTGGTGGGCTCCTAAAGTCATTCTAGTCCTGTCTTGTGGTGGCCCCAGGTGATCTCCTTTGGCATTCCTAGTTGACCCAGGAGAGGAGAGGAGAGAAACACAGCTGCTGCTGCTTCATAGCCCCTCCACCTTCACATACTCTTACTGGCATTTCTACCTGTATCTCTTCAGTCCATTGCAAGTATTACCTCCCAAGAGAAATTATCCAGAATAAGTAAACTAAGGTTCACAATACTTTTGAGCTTATATATAAATTTTGCAGCAAAGACCTAAAAGTCATGACTTTTCATTTGCAGTCTTACAGGCTTTTTCACTTGTAAACTTAAGCCCTAAAGAACACAAAGTATGAAATGTTATCTTCTTCAAATATGAATTGTTTGTTAGAGGCCCTATGAATCCAAACTCTCCTAACTGAGGAGAACTAAAGTAAGATCATTAAAAAAAGGTGTAAACTTTCCAGTGTACCTTTTAGTCCTGTGCTGAACTTAGGAAAGGAAAGTGAGCAAAAGGGAAATGGCAGAAATTCTTGATGCATCTGGAAATGTAAAAGCAGCATCCCCTTATATCTTGGGCAAGAAATATGAATAGTTTTAAATCATGTTAAGGCCTTCTATGATACAGTAAATCCTAACCACAGAATTTCCTAAGTAAGCCAAGTTCCCAAATAACTTGGTTATAAAAATTACCTATTATCTTCTTAAACTCTAAGACAGCAAGGAACCTTCCTCATTCTCTATAAAACTCATATTTCTCCCAGTCCTAGAACCTCTGAGGCATAACTCATTTTCCTTCATGCTTCTCTTGATCCATACCATTTGATACTGCATCTACTGACCTCAACCAAATCAATGCAAGCAGCACAACCTCGACATGTTTTACATCAGAAAGGTGTCCAGAGATGCCAGGTGTAGAAGGTCAACCCTTCAGTTCCATCACTTTGGTAAGACCTTTCCTAGCTCATGGGTCTCTTTAATTCCATTTTGGGTGGCACACTTCTTAACAAAGCCACAGAACATAGATATAGACCAGGGCCCATGAGGTAGTACACATGTGCACATGTACCCATGAGTTAGGGGAAAATATATACCTTAAAGTAAAAGTGTACAGTCATCTGTGGTGACTCAGTAAGTGCAGCAAACAAGTAGAAAGACCTAAAAAAAAGACATCATAAAGTACTTAATCAAATAGTTTCTCTTAGACCTAGATACTCTCCTTACCCACTTCCTATTTCATATCTCTCAGTCTCTCTAAGCCTAACCTTGTCATATAAAGTAAGGACTAAAAAATCTGGATAAGGTCCTTTTGGTCACTATCAGGCCACCCATCTGGGGCCCTAGTCAGGAAACCCTGGGATTTCCACATAGATATGATGGGCCTAGACCTCTAACAGATCTCTCTCTCCACTATCAATCATAATCTCCATTATAAACCCTCTTGTGGGCCTCTCCAAGACTGTGCCCTCAATGTAGAACAATGGTAGCCTCCCCACACTCTAAAGGGAGGCTGGATTTTCCACTGAGGAAGAACAGTCATGAAATGAGTGCAGCATAGAAGTTCCTAGTTATAGTCAGTGATAGTTCCTAGCTATGACCATGGAATACGAGCTCAGACCAACACTGAAGCAGAGCTCCTGTGCTAAATATGAATAGATAATGGGCCCTGGGTCAGATCGATGTGGTTTATAGTTAATGGTAATTATCTAATTTCCCATATTTTAGAGCTACTCTTTGCCCTGTCCAGCTTTCTAGTACTATTCCCAACTCTGACACCATCTTCCCAAACAGCAATTCTGACTCACTTGCATGTTAGCTGTCAGGCTTAGACAAAAATTAGTAAAGTCTTGGGTCCTTGGAAAATACCCAAAAGAGACTTCCTAACCTCTTACAACATGAAAGCCCCAAATTTCATCTGCTATATTATTACCTTCAGGTTTCTGATTATTAAACAAATTGTTCTGCCTTACATCTTAATGCTTTTCAGTCACCAAGTTGCAAATGCTATCATGATGCCAACCTGACTTCCCTGGACAGACAACCTCAACAATGTGTCCTAGAATCATACCTCTCCGAAGCCTGACCCCACTAGGGAAAGGCAGAAACAGGATAGGGGTATGGATTCATCTGCCAATGTCCATGTCTAGCAGAGAATCAGTTAGAAAATCCAGAACTCCCACTTTCTTCACCCCATAAAGATCTTTGGTCCATACTTCCACATGAATAAAGAATAGGGAAACTTCCAATGGAAGGGATGGAATGTGGAATACTAGTGGTGGGAATTGTATGAAATTGTAACCCTCATTTTCCACAATCTTGTTGACCATTACTAAATAACTAATAAAATAAATAAAGTACAAATAGCTTCTTGCACCAGCATGGTGAAACCGCACTTGCATAGATATTAGAGTATGTTATGTCTAGGTTGGTCTCACTCTCTCTCCCCCCTCCCTCCCACCTTCTTTTCCTCTCTCTCTCTTTCTGAGTCTGTCTCTCTGTTTCTCTTTCTACCTGACAAGGTAGAAAACTGGGAAATGTTAGCAAGCAAAAATCAAACCACCATCCACTGCAAGAAAGCAAAGATGTTTATTCACGAATTTGAATCCAGGTCAAGAGGTGACTGACAGCAGTCCACCAGGCTCGACCCTGAACAAGGCTCAAACCATACAATTTATAGGATTTCAGAATACACTCAGGGAGAGGGGAACACATCACCTTATCAACCTATATCCAATAATATGCCATAGAAAACACGGAATCCAATCATTTCAAACCAGGCAGAAAGCGGGGTCCATTCAAAGCAAAGCGCGGGCTAATTTTAAACATTGCAAAATCACACAACCAATAAAACTTAGCCAGAGTATGGTCACCACATCCCCCTGTCACCCCCTGCCATTGGCTGTAACCTTCTGGTAAACAGTTTCCTTGTGCAAAGGTCCTGATAAGCCTCGCCTGCATGCAGGGTCTTGGTAAACAGCTTGTGGTTTACTGATTAAGTCCTGTGGTCAGGGGGAAAGGGCAAGGAATTTTCCATCTCACACTATAAGAAACTAAACTAAAAAAGAGCTTCTAAAACTATTGCATAAAAAGAACTTTAAAAAACTACTACCTCTAACAGGAAATGTTATGCATATACAAACTATTGTATTTACTGTTGAATGTAAAACATTAATTCCCCAATAAAGAAATTTTTTAAAAATGGAGACCCCCAAATCTTCATCTATAATAGTCTTGCCTTTAGGTTCATGATTAGTCAACAATTTGTTCTGCTTAATTCCTTCTTTTTCAGCCACCAGGTTTCAGATGCTACCATGATGCCAGCCTGACTTCCCTGGGCAGGTGACCCCAGCAATCTGTCCTGGAACCCTGCCTCCCCACACCCTCCCTGCCCCACTAATGAAAGAAAGAGACAGGCTGGGAGTATGGATTGACCTGCCAACACCCATGTTCTGTGGAGAAGCAATTACAGAAGCCTGACCTTCCACTTTCTGTACCCCAGAATGATCCTGGGTCCAAACTCCCAGAGGGATAAAGAATAGGAAAGCTATCAAGGGAGGATAAGGGATATGGTGTTCTGGTGATGGGAATTGTATGGAATTATATCCCTCTTATCCTATGGTCTTGTCAATATTTCCATTTTAGAAATAAATAAATTTTTAAGAAAACTCTAGTGTAAGGGAAATATCAGGAAGGTTATGCAAAATCCTTTTATGCCAACAGCACCAAAGGTCCCAGGTTCACTCCCCAGCAGCACTATAAGTGGGGGAAAGAGGAAAAAAAGAACACAAGCAGGAAGCTTAAGGACCAGCAAGGATCTAGATTCTAGCTCCTGATTCCACCAGCAGGTGGGATGCAATACAAGTGGTGAAGCTGGTCTGCAGGTGTCTTTCTCTCTCCCTCTCTATCTTCCCTTCCTCTCTCAACCTCTCTCTGTCCTATCCAATAAAATGCAAAAATGAGCTCCAGGAGTAGTGGATTCAGTGCTAGCACTGACCCACATCAATAACCCTGGAGGCAAAAAAAAAAAAAGTAGAGAAAGAATATGACTCCAGACTGTTCTCAAATATCTTCAACTGTATGAAAATTCAATGAGAACTCAGCAGTCTACACACTGGAAGAAAGATTTCATCAGAACCAGGCTATGCTGGCACCCTGATATCAATTTTTCAACCAATACAACTGTGAGAAATTATGTGTCCTGTGTGTATAAGCCCACCATCTGTGATTACACATATATATTTCTTAACAAAACTCTGAACTAAAGCATTAGCTAGAGCTATCCAAGTAATGTCAGAGCTGACCTTAGTGCCTCCTTATCTTGCCTTTCTTTGCCTTGTCCCAAATGACTCACTGACTATGGTTTCCTGCCTCCTGCTGGTACTTGATCCCAGTATTATCCTGTTTCTTCTGGCATGGATCTTAGGGTCCAAAACAAAGCCATCTGCATGCAATAGAGTAAGAAGAAAATTATAAATGGTTCCATTATCTCTCTCAACAGACACTGTTTGATTATGGAAATGTAGAAATATGTATTTCTGTCCAGAAATGCAGGATTCACTTCGCTACCAAGGTGTATCTTGTGATTTCCAAACAGAAGGGGAAAAAAGTCCCTGGAGTTCCACTGTAGCCTGACACATACTGCCCATAACTGACAGCAGGTGACATGCCTGTGCTGCCTGAAGTGACCCTTTGCTCAGTTCCTGTCAAACTGGGTTGATGCTGCAGTGACCAAAGGTATAGCACAAGGGTCAAAGTTGAAAATTCTTGAACCTGCTCCTGCTGAGAGGAACATTAACATGTAAAGACAGCACTCTAAGGCAGACCAGAAGGGACAGTTAGTGCTGAAATCATGTTATCAGGCTGACATGCCAGAATGAGGGCAAGAGAGAGACACAGAGGCTGAAGCAGTAAGAAAACAATCTATTAAAACAGAGAAAAGATGGTACTGTGGTAGAGCACACATAATACCAAATTTGAGGACTCAGGTCAGGGGACCTGGTGGTGGCACACCTGGTTAAGCGCACATAGTACTAAGCTTAGCAAGGATTCAGATTTGTGCCCCTAACTCCCCACCTGCAAAGTGGATACTTCACAAGTAGTGATACAGGTCTGCTAGTATTTATCTTTCTCTCTACCTCTTTCTCTTCCCTTCCTCTATCAATTTCTTTTTACCTTATCCAATAAAATGAGAGGGAAAAAAATGGCTGCCAGCAGCAGTGGATTCATAGTGCCTACACTGAGCCCCAGTGTACCCTGGAGGCAAAAAAAAAAAAAAGCCAGTTCACTCCTACTCAAACTTACCACCACCACTCTCTGGAAGGATGCTCCTTTCCGCAGACTGTAGCCTCAAAGAGCTCTGATGTACTATAATCAAAATATGTTTAAGTCAATTCTAGCCACTGGGTTATCAAATAAAAGTAAGCTCATAATTTGGTTCAAGTTCTTATTTATCTTGGCCTTGGTATCACTGGGACTTGTATTTCTTTTTTTTCTAATTTATTTATAAAATAAAAATATCAACAAGACCATAGGATAAGAGGGGTACAGTTCCACACAATTCACAATTATGGATTCATGAGTTTAAAGAGTCTTCAGTGGATCAATAAGAAAAAACTGTTCATCAAAAAGGAAAACACAAAGCAGAACTTGGACTAGAGTTGGTGTATTACACCAAAATAAAGGACTTGGATGTGTGTTTGGGGGGGTTCAGCTCCTAGAACATGATGATGGAGGAGGACCTACGTGAGGGGTTAGAGTGTTATGTGGGAAACAGAGAAATGTACCAACTATTGTATTTTACTGTCGACAGTAAACCACTAATCCCCCCAATAAAGAAATTTAAAAAAAAAGAATGGTTCAAAACAAACTGGAAGTGAACATTTAAGACAGTAGAGTTTGTTTGCTCTAAGAAAAGAATATGTGCAGTGGTTTTAAATATGAACACTAAATGTAGTAAATTTCATAACTGAATCACATGAACTTGTAAACAAAAGTAGCCAAACTATTTGTAAGACAGTGTGAAAACTGTGGTGGGGAGTGGGAGGAGGAAAAGAACTTTGATGGTGGATGTCATGTGGACTATATCGAGCTGATCTTACAAACTTGTAAATTACTAATAAGAATTACATTAAGTAATAATAATAATAATAAAGTAGTGGCAACATTTGACAAATGAAAAAAAAGTTAGTTCTTTTATTTGAGATTACCCCAGTGCCACCCACGTAAAGAGATTCCTTACAGAATGGGAGAAGATCTCCACATGCCATACATCAGACAAGAGGCTAATAACCAAAACATACAAAGAGCTTACCAAATACAGCAACAACAACAAAAAATGACCCCATCCAAAAATGGGGAGAGGATATGAACAGAATATTCACCAAAGGAGAGATCCAAAAGGCCAGTAGATAGATGAAGATATGTTCCAAGTCAGATTGTTAGAGAAATGCAAAGACAACAATGAGATCAAACTTCACTCCTGTGAGAATGTCGCACATCAGAAATGACAGCAACACCAAATGCTGAAGAGGTTGTTGGGGCAAAGAAACTCTCTTACACTGTTGGTGGCAATGTAAATTGGCCCAGCCTCTCTGTAGAGCAGTCTGAAGAACTCTCAGAAGGCTAGAAGTATACCTACCCTATGACCCTACAGTTCCTCTCTGGGGATGTATCCTAAGAAACCAAACACACACAACCAGAAATATTTATGTATACCTATGTTCATAGCAGTACACTGTTATTGTTACAACCTAGAAGCAACCCAATTGTCCAGCAACAGATGAGTAGATAAGTAAGTTGTGGTACTACTCAGCTATGAAGAATGGCGAATTCACCTTCTTCACCTCATCTTGGATGGAACTTGAAGGAATCATGTTAAGTGAGATAATCCAGAAAAAGAAGGATGAATATGAGATGATCTCACTCACTGACAGAAGTTGAAAAATGAGAACAGAAGGAAAAACACAAAGCAGAACTTGGACTGGAGTTGGTGTATTGCACCAAAGTAAAGGACTTGGATGTGATAGAGGCTTTCAGGTCCTGGTTCATGCTGGTGGAAGAGGACCTAGACTGGATATGAGAGTGTTTTGCAGAAAACTGAGAATCTCTACACATGTACCAATAACTGTGTTTTTTATTAGTGATTTAATAGTGACTAATAAGATCATAAGATAACAGGAGTAAAATTCCACACAGTTCATATTATGGCATCATTTATAATTTATGGAAATCTCTTCTCTTCTCCTTGCTCCTCCTCTTCCTCTAATGTTACATCTGACTCCTTACAACTACCACCTCTTCCTACGGTGCCACATAACTCACTCAACCCTGTCCTAACTCCTCCTCCTTTTCCTCATTCTCCCTTGCCCTCACCCACTACAGACCTAGATTTGCCTGCTACCAGTGATAAAAACAGGAAAATTCCTATTGAGCAAGGCCTTAAGTTTCATGCTTTTCCCATGCTCCCTACAGAAGAAATAACTGAGATGGAATATAAAGCTTGGCAAGATCAGGTTCCCAGAGATATCTCACCCATTCAGTTACTGACTGAGAAGCCGCTAGCGGCATGAGCTCTGATCACATCTTCTGGAAATGGCAGGATTTTCTGCCTTTAGCAGGCCAGTCAATAAGGGGCCCTATCGGTGACACCAAGGAGGTGACTATAACTTAATTTGGGTTAAGAATTAGAGTAAAGGTGGCACGAACTAGCGGGCGCCTGCTAGAGACTTCCCAGGCGGCGCCGGGCAAGGCGGGTGCGCCCGGCATTGTCCTCCACCCGGGAAGGCGGCTCCTCCGCCAGCCGGTTGCAGAGTGCTGCTGGGCGGCCAGCAGAGGACCCGAAGGGAGCACTATAGCTCGGGGCTTTCTCTTGGGAGTCTCCAGGGACCACCGCGACCCTGAGGTCGGATCCAAAGACTTCTTGAGTATAGCTCTCATTGGATCAAAGGACTTGGAGCTAGTTTTCATTTTCGAGAAATCCTTTAAAAAAGTCTGGGGTGGGGGTTTCCCGGAAGATGGCGGACTGAGAAGCTGCTAGCCGCTGAGAGCGAACACATCTCCTGGAAACAATAGGATGTTCTGCCTTTAGCAAGCCAGCCAATAAGGGGTCCTTAGACACCAAGGAGGTGACTATAACTTAATTTGGGTTAAGAATTAGAGTAGGGAAAAAAGGGGAAAAAAATCTTTTTCCTTCCTTTTAATTTTCAAGCATACCTCCTTCCCGCCCCCCCCATAAGCAGTCCCTGGGGACCAGCTCCTTGCAGGATATCCCACACCACCAAACAGGGTGCTTTTTTGAATTCACTGATACACATTTGGGAATTTCCTTTCACTGCTCTTTAATTACAACTCTTTTACTTATCTTCTCCTGTTTCTCTTGTCTCTCTTTTTATTTTTAATCTTGTCATACACTTCTTCCTTCTTCTTCGCCTTTCTGAATTTGTGAATTATTTTGAGGAAGAAATCTGACTCAGAGTGGACTCTCTATATGTGTATCACTGCTCTAGTTCCCTTTCCCCTCTTGTTACCCCTAGAATATACAGTGGATAGTAGATTTGCATAACTGTCTATTCTTGCTATCCTTTCTTTTCTCTTTCTTCTACACTGGGATTTGGTTACTATTATTTCACGGACTGGAGAAATTGTTTGGCTAACTGGTAATGATTAAACTACTTCAATACTTACTTCAGTTGCTACTGTAATTCCGGAGGTTGGTGAGTGCAATTGTCATAAAGGTATTTAGTACAGTGTTACTTGTACTCAAGACACAACAACTGAGGAACAACAGAGCATAAAAAAAAAGAAACACAGAAATCAAAAAAATGGGTAGATCAAAAACAAATAAAACTGCTACTCCAATGAATGAAGACAAGAGCCCAGAAGAAACTACAAATCAGCCAGAAGTAACCATAGATAAGAAAAGTATTCAAGCAATAATAAACTTATTAATCTCAGAAAAGAAAACACCATTGGAGGAAAGGAATGGCAGTATTAGGGAAACAACAGTTGAGACCCCCAAGGAAAATACTGATAATCTTGAGGCAATCAGAGAACTGAAAGCTGAAATAGCTGTAATGAAGAAAGAAGCTGAGGCAAGGGAAAGCAGACTAACAGAAGCAGAAAACAGAATTAGTCAGAGGGGAGTCGTGCTGTAGCACAGCGGGTTAAGCGCAGGTGGTGCACAGCACAAGGACCGGCATAAGGATCCCGGTTCGAACCCCAGCTCCCCACCTGCAGGGGAGTCGCTTCACAGGCGGTGAAGCAGGTCTGCAGGTGTCTATCTTTCTCTCCTCCTCTCTGTCTTCCCCTCCTCTCTCCATTTCTATCTGTCCTATCCAACAATGACAACAACAATAATAACTACAACAATAAAACAACAAGGGCAACAAAAGGGAATAAATAAAATAAATATTAAAAAAAAAGAATTAGTCAGAGGATGAGTGAGAGAAAACAAATAAAGAGGTGAAAGAGCTTAAAAAGAGACTGAGAGACACTGAAAACAACAACAGAGACATATGGGATGATCTCAAAAGAAGTAACATTCGTATAATTGGCCTGCCAGAGGAAGAAAGAGAGGAAGGGGAAGCAAACATTCTAGAGGAAATAATAGAAGAAAACTTCCGAGACCTGAATAAGAGAAAGGATATCAAGATTCAAGAGGCCCAGAGAGTACCAAATAGAATCAACCCAGACCTTAAGACACCAAGACACATCATAGTCACAATGAGAAGAAGTAAGGATAAAGAAAGGATCCTAAAGGATGCAAGAGAGAAACAAAAAGTCACATACAAGGGAAAACCCATAAGATTATCTGCAGACTTCTCCACTCAAACTCTAAAAGCCAGAAGGGAGTGGCAAGATATCTATGGAGCCCTGAATGAAAAAGGGTTGCAACCAAGGATAAGATATCTTGCTAGACTTTCATTCAAACTAGATGGAGGGATCAAAACCTTCTTAGATAAACAACAGTTAAAGGAGGCAACCATCACGAAGCTGGCCCTGAAAGAGGTACTAAAAGACCTCTTATAAACAAGAACATCATTATAATACTTGCAATATATCAGAGCAAACAAAAAAAAATTTTCGAACAATGGCACTAGTATATATTAAATCCATAATATCAATAAATGTCAATGGCTTAAACTCACCAATCAAAAGGCGCAGAGTGAGGTGATGGATCAGAAAACATAACCCAACCATATGCTGCTTGCAAGAATCCCATCTGTCACAACAAGATAAACACAGACTTAAAGTGAAAGGATGGAAAACTATCATACAGGCTAACGGACCACAAAAAAGGGCAGGAACAGCCTTTCTCATCTCAGACACGATAGATTTTAAACTAAATAAAGTAATAAAAGATAGGCAAGGACATTACATAATGATTATAGGATCAATCAGCCAAGAAGACTTAACAATTATTAACATCTATGCACCCAACGAGGGACCATCTAAATACATTAAGCATCTACTGAAAGAATTTCAAAAATACATCAATAGTAATACAATAATAGTGGGAGACTTCAATACCCAACTCTCACACTTAGACAGATCAACAAAGCAGAGAACCAACAAAGATACAAGAGAACTGAATGAAGAAATCGACAGACTAGACCTCTTGGACATTTTCAGACACCTCCACCCCAAAAAACTGGAATACAACTTCCTTTCAAATCCACATAACACATACTCAAGGATAGACCACATGTTAGGCCACAAAGACAGCATCAATAAATTCAAGAGCATTGAAATCATCCCAAGTATCTTCTAAGACTACAGTGGAGTAAAACTAACATTTAACAACAAACAGAAAACTATTAAAAGACACAGAATTTGGAAACTAAACAACATGCTTCTTAAGAACCACTGGGTCAGAGACTCACTCAAACAGGAAATTCAGATGTTTCTGGAAACTAATGAAAATGAAGACAACCTATCAAAATATTTGGGACACAGCTAAAGCAGTACTGAGAGGGAAACTTATAGCCATACAATCACATATTAAACACCAAGAAGAAGCTCAAATGAACGACCTTACTGCACACCTCAAGTACCTAGAGGAAGAGGAACAAAGGAACCCTAAAGCAACCAGAAGGACAGAAATCACTAAAGTTCGAGCAGAAATAAACAACATTGAAAATAAGAGAACCATAGAAAAGATCAATGAAGCCAAATGTTGGTTCTTCGAAAGATTAAACAAAATTGACAAACCCCTAGCCAGACTCAACAAACAAAAAAGAGAGAAGACTCAAATTAATAGAATTGTAAACGATGCAGGAGATATCACAACTGACACCACAGAAATCCAGAGAATCCTGCGAAACTTCTATAAAGAACTATATGACACCAAGCTAGAGAATCTGGAAGAAATGGAACAATTCCTAGAAACCTATGCCCTTCCAAAACTGAACCAAGAACTACAAAATCTAAATGCACCAATCACAGACAAAGAAATTGAAACCGTAATTAAGAATCTCCCCAACAACAAAAGTCCTGGACCAGATGGCTTCACAAACGAATTCTACAAAACTTTCAGGAAACAGTTAATACCCATACTTCTTAAGCTATTCCATAAGATTGAAGAAACAGGAATACTCCTTTCCACCTTTTATGAAGCCAACATCACCCTGATACCAAAAGCTGATAGGGACAGAACAAAAAAGGAAAACTACAGACCAATATCTCTGATGAACATAGATGCCAAAATATTAAACAAGATCTTAGCCAACCGGATACAGCAACACATCAAAAAGATAGTTCATCATGACCAAGTGGGATTCATCCCAGGAATGCAAGGCTGGTTCAACATCCGTAAGTCAATCAATGTCATTCACCACATCAATAAAAGCAAAGCCAAAAACCACATGATTATCTCAATAGATGCAGAGAAAGCCTTTGACAAAATCCAACACACATTCATGCTCAAAACTCTACAAAAAATGGGAATAGATGGGAAATTCCTCAAGATAGTGGAGTCTATAGATAGCAAATCTACAGCCAACATCATACTCAATCGACAGAAGCTGAAAGCATTCCCCCTCAGATCGGGGACTAGACAGGGCTGTCCACTGTCACCATTACTCTTCAACATAGTATTGGAAGTTCTTGCCATAGCAATCAGGCAAGAGAAAGAAATCAAAGGAATACAGATTGGAAAGGAAGAAGTCAAGCTCTCACTATTTGCAGATGATATGATAGTATACATAAGAAAGACCCAAAGAATCCAGTAGAAAATTACTGGAAGTTATTAGACAATATAGCAAGGTATCAGGCTACAAAATCAATGTACAAAAATCAGTGGCATTTCTTTATGCAAACACTAAATCTGAAGAAGAAGACATCCAGAAATCACTCCCATTCACTGCTGCAGCAAAATCAATCAAATACCTAGCAGTAAAGTGGGCCAAAGAAGTGAAAGACTTGTATGCTGAAAATCATGAGTCGCTACTCAAGGAAATAGAAACTGATACCAAGAAATGGAAAGATATCCCATGTTCATGGATTGGAAGAATAAACATCATCAAAATGAATATTCTCCCCAGAGCCATATACAAATTTAATGCAATACCCATCAAAATTCCACCAAGCTTCTTTAAGAGAATAGAACAAACACTACAATCATTTATCTGGAACCTGAAAACACCTAGAATTGCCAAAACCATCTTGAGGAAAAGAAACAGAAATGGAGGCATCACACTCCCAGACCTTAAACTATATTATAAAGCCATCATCATCAAAACAGCATGGTACTGGAACAAAAATAGGCACACAGACCAGTGGAACAGAATTGAAAGCCCAGAAGTAAATCCCAACACCTATGGGCATCTAATCTTTGATAAGGGGGCCCAAAGGATTAAATGGAAAAAGGAGGCTCTCTTCAATAAATGGTGCTGGGAAAACTGGGTTGACACATGCAGAAGAATGAAATTGAACCACTTTATCTCACCAGAAACAAAAATCAACTCCAAATGGATCAAAGACCTAGATGTCAGACCAGAAACAATCAAATACTTAGAGGAAAACATTGGTAAAACACTTTCCCTCATACACCTCAAGGACATCTTTGATGAATCAAACCCAATTGCAAGGAAGACTAAAGCAGAAACAAAACAATGGGACTACATCAAATTGAAAAGCTTCTGCACATCCAAAGAAACTATTAAACAAACAGAGAGACCCCTCACAGAATGGGAGATGATCTTCACATGCCAGACATCAGACAAGAAACTAATCACCAAAATATATAAAGAGCTCAGCAAACTTAGCACCAAAAAAGCAAATGACCCCATCCAAAATGGGCAGAGGATATGAACAAAATATTCACCTCAGAGGAGATCCAAAAGGCTAACAAACATATGAAAAACTGCTCTAGGTCACTGATTGTCAGAGAAATGCAAATTAAGACAACACTAATATACCACCTCACTCCTGTAAGAATGGCATACATCAAAAAGGACAGCAGCAACAAATGCTGGAGAAGATGTGGGGACAGAGGAACCCTTTTACATTGCTGGTGGGAATGTAAATTGGTACAGCCTCTGTGGAGAGCAGTCTGGAAAACTCTCAGAAGGCTAGACATGGACCTTCCATTTGATCCAGTAATTCCTCTCCTGGGGTTATACCCAAAGGACTCCATAACACTCAACCAAAAAGAGGTGTGTACTCTTATGTTCATAACAGCACAATTCATAATAGCTAAAACCTGGAAGCAACCCAGGTGCCCAACAACAGATGAGTGGCTGAGAAAGCTGTGGTATATATACACAATGGAATACTATGCAGCTATCAAAAACAATGAACCCACCTTCTCTGACCCATCTTGGACAGAGCTAGAAGGAATTATGTTAAGTGAGCTAAGTCAGAAAGATAAAGATGAGCATGGGATGACCCCACTCATCAACAGAAGTTAAGTAAGAGGATCTGAAAGGGAAACTAAAAGCAGGACCTGATCAAATTGCAAGTAGGGCACCAAAGTAAAAACCCTGTGGTGAGGGGGAGACATGCAGCTTCCTGGGCCAGTGGGGGGTGGGAGTGGGTGGAAGGAATGGGTCACAGTCTTTTGGTGGTGGGAATGGTGTTTATGTACACTCCTAGCAAAATGTAGACATAAAAATCAGTAGTTAATTAATATGAGAGGGGGAAAATCAGTTGTATGTCTCAAAGTTTCTCAAAACACAAACTGAATCTTTTTAATATATAGGCTATGTATTTGATATGCGGACTCTCTCAAAAGCCTAGACCAAGTAGATTAGAAGCATCCAATAGCACAGCTATATACAAGATACTGGATACTGTACAGCAAACCATAACAAAAGGACTTTTCAAAGTTAACCCAATTACCAAATAATGTGATGATAACATTAACTATCGATTGTCTTTTTGAACCCTAAGACAGCAGGAACCTCACATCTCCACTATAGAGCCCCTACTTCCCCCAGTCCTGGAACCCTTGGACAGGGCCCACTTTCCCATATGCGTCTCCCAATCCAAACCAAATAATATTGCATCTGCTGATCACAACCTAACCAACGCAACGATTGCCACCTCAACATGCTTCACCTCAGACTGTGTTCAGAGACTTCACATGTGGAATGACAACCCTTCGGCTTCATTACTCGGGTGAGACCTTTCCTTTTATAGTACACTCTAATTTCATCTCAGGTAGTTCACTTTCTAACAAAGTCCCATAACCTAGATATACACCAGTTTCTGTGAGAGAGAGCTTATGTTCACAAGTACCCATAAACTACTGCAAAATATATACCGGAAAGCAGAAGTACATTAGAGTTTGCAGTGAGTACCTCCCTAACACTTCCTCTCCACTATTCCAAGCTTGGGATCCATGATTGCTCAACAATTTGTTTGGCTTTGTATGTTAACTCTCTTTTCAATCACCAGGTTCCAGATGCCACCAGGATGCTGGCCAGGCTTCCCTGGATTGAAGACCCCACCAATGTGTCCTGGAGCTCTGCTTCCCCAGAGACACACCTTACTAAGGAAAGAGAGAGGCAGACTGGGAGTATGGACCGACCAGTCAATGCCCATGTTCAGCGGGGAAGCAATTACAGAAGCCAGACCTTCTACCTTCTGCAACCCTCAATGACCCTGGGTCCATGCTCCCAGAGGGCTAGAGAATGGGAAAGCTATCAGGGGAGGGGTGGGTTATGGAGATTGGGTGGTGGGAATTGTGTGGAGTTGTACCCCTCCTACCTTATGTTTTTGTTCATTAATCCTTTCTTAAATAAAAAATTTTTAAAAAAAAAAGAAGTCAACTGAAGCTCCCATTAGGAAAAAAAAAGAAAGAAAAAGAAAAAAAATGACAGGAACCTTGCTGTGCAATCAGCAGTCAGAATAAGTGACAAGTTACCTAGCACCCGTGTAAAGTTTTTCAGTTCTGTTGTTCAGAAAGCCACAGAATCCTACAGATAATTTGTGGACAAGTTACAAGAAGCTATCAGTAGACAAGTAGACAATGAAGAAGCAGCCAGAATTTTAATTAAGCAATTAGCCTGTGATAATGCAAACCAAGATAGTAAAGGAAATCTTGGGCCACTTAGGATCTAGATTTAAGTATTGCTCAGATGATAAAAGCATGTACTAAGGTATAGACTCAAACTCATAAAGACTATGTTATGGCTGCATTTGATTAGGCCACATATGTGGTGGGCTCAGTACAGCCCATGTAAAACAAAGTTTGTTTTAACTGTGATAATGAGAACCATTTAGAAAAGAATTGCAAAATGAGTCAAACATTTGATTATAAGCTATCTGGAGATGACAGATATTCTAAACCTGCCTTAACCAAATGCCCACTCTATAAAAGAGGCTTTTAATGGGGAATCCACTGTCCATCTAGAACTTATGCAGCAGATAATTCTCTGCCAGATAACAAAAAGTGGGAACCTTAGGGTGGGGTTCACTTTCCTGCATGCTGCTCTCAATTCATATCAAATAATATTGCTGCCGATCAATCGCAACTTAACACAATAAGTGCCAGCCCAACATGCTTCACTTCAGACTATGTCCGGAGACTTCAGGAGTGGAATGACAACCCTTCAGCTTCATCACTCGGGTGAGACCTTTCCTTTCAAAGTATTCTTTAATTCCATTCCAGGTGGTCCACTCCCCAATAAAGTCCTCAAACCTAGTCCGGGTTCCCTGAGATAGAGCATGTCCATAAACCAGGGAAAAATATATACCTGAAAGCAGAAGTATACAAGATTCTGCAGAAAGTACCCCCCCAACACTTCATATGCACTACTGCAACCTTTAGGTCCATTATTGTTCAACAATTTGTTTGGCTTTGTATGTTAACTCTCTTTTCAGCCACCAGGTTCCAGATGCCAGCATGATTCCAACCATACTTTCCTGGACTGATGACCCCACCAATGTATCCTGGAGCTCCACTTCCCCAGAGACCCACCCTACTAGGGAAAGAGAGAGGCAGACTGGGAGTATGGATTGACTAGTCAATGCTCTTATTCAGTGGGGAAGCAATTACAGAAGCCAGACCTTTCACCTTCTGCAACCCGCAACGACCCTGGGTCCATACTCCCAGAAGGATAGAGTGAGAAAGCTATCAGGGGAGGGGATGGGATATGGAGATAAGGTGGTGGGAATTGTGTGGAGTTGTACCCCTCCTACCCTACAGTTTTGTTAATGTCTCCTTTCTTAAATAAATAAATAAATAAATAAATAAGTGGGGCCTTAACTATCCAACCTACATAGCTCTGAGGACTATAGGATGACTCTGAAAGATAGTCACTTACTATAAGCATGAATCTTAATAAATTGCTTAACTGTGTGACTTATGGCTTTAACCTTCTAGTCTGTCTATGGGGAAGTGATTTATTTGAATATGAGGTATGTATGTACGTATTAACTCAAATTTATCCTAAATCCATTGTTGATTGTGGTATGCTGTTATACACACCTGTGTCTTTTAACCAAAACTGAAATAATAGAAACTGTATCCACCAGTGTTTGGTGTCCTCTCCTAATAGCTAGAAGTATTGGTACTGACCATGCAGGACAAATTAAAATTCATCATTTGTCCTATGGCACCTGAGCTACATAGTATAATCACTATATCCTATTTACAAAGACCATCAATGATCCTGCTAGGATAATGGTGCATACTGACCACCTATTAATTCCCCATCCTTCTTTTACCAAAGTGCTAAGCTCTAGTTAAATGATTGGATATTTCTCTGGTATAGCATTAGTAATTGTTCCTTTATGCCTAGACTGGCGTGACTCCTCCACCCTTTATGAGTGTTTTTCTCAGTGGACTTTTTAACATTAGTTCTAAAAAATGGATGTGTCACACATCCCTCAGTTTGCTAAGTTGAAATGTATTCCTATCTCTGTGGACACTGTTACAGACATTATATATGCCACCTGTTGCACAGAGAGCAACCCATGTTTGTGAACACTTTCTCTGCCTTTGCTGCTGAGGTATTCCTTATTAGACTATGACCCTAAATATATTTCTAAATTATGGCTTATTTCTTCTAAACATGTATTTAGCATGCCTTACTACTTTGCTAGATGAGTAATTGTGGAATGCCATATGTACCCTTAAAGGGATATTTCTCAGTCATGAAAAGAATACAGATATATACATTGTTTATTTAAGAAAGGAGACATTAACAAAACCATAGGATAAGAGGGTCACAGTTCCACACAATTGCCACCACCTAATCTCCATAGCCCATCCCCTCCCCTGATAGCTTTCCCACTCTCTATCCTTCTGGGAGTATGGACCTGGAGTCGTTGTGGGTTGCACAAGGTGGAAGGTCTGGCTTCTGTAATTGCTTCTCCACTGAACATGGGCGTTGACTGGTCAATCCATACTCCCAGTCTGCCTCTCTCTTTCCCTAGTAGAGTGGGTCTCAGTGGAAGCAGAGCTTCAGGACACATTGGTGGTGTCTTCAGTCCAGGGAAGCCTGGCCGGCATCCTGATGGCATCTGGAACCTGGTGGCTGAAAAGAGAGTTAACATACAAAGCCAAACAAATTGTTGAACAATCATGGACCTAAAGGTTGGAATAGTGCAGATGAAGTGTTGGGGGGTATTTCCTCCATGCTCATGTGTACTTTTGCTTTCAGGTATATATTTTTCCCTAGATTATGGGATTTGCTCTATCTCAGGGGACCTGGACTATATCTAGGTTTGAGGACTTTATTGGGGAGTGGATCACCTGGAATGGAATTAAAGAATACCTTGAAAGGAAAGGGCTCACCTGAGTGATGAAGCTGAAGAGTTGTCATTCCACACCTGAAGTCTCTGGTCACTGTCTGAAGTGAAGCATGTTGGGGTGGCACACATTGCGTTGATTAGGGTGCGATCTGAAAATGCAATATTATTTGATATGAATTGAGAGCAGCATGCAGGAAAGTGGGCCCTAACACAGAATTAGCAAGATCGAAGACAAATTAGAGACAACTAAAAAAGAAGTAAGAGATCTCAAAAAGAGATTAAGAGATGCTGAAAACAACAACAGAGACCTATGGGATGACGTCAGAAGAAACAATATACGCATTACTGGCATACCACAGGAAGAAAGAGGAGAGGAAGAAAGCATTCTCCAGGCCATAAAAGCTGAAAACTTCTCTAGTCTAGACAACATCAAAGACATAAAGAAAAAGAAGCCCAGAGAGTCCCAAACAGAATTAACCCAGACCTAAAGACACCAAGACATACCATACTTAGAATGGAAAGGCATAAGGATAAAGAAAGGATCCTGAAGGCTGAAAGAGAAAAACAAAGAGTCACCTACAAAGGAAAACCCATAATATTAGCAGCAGACTTCTCCATACAAACATTACAGGCCAGAAGAGAATGTTTATCGAATGCTCAGTGAGAAAGACTTTCAACCAGACTTTCATTTAGACTAGATGGAGGCATCAAAACCTTCTCAGACAAGCAACAGTTGAAGGAATCAACAATCACCAAGCCTGCCCTGAAAGAAGTTCTGAAAGGTCTCCTATAAACAATCAGACGAACATAAATAGGACATATATCAGAACACTTTAAAACTCTACAAGAATAGCATTAAAATATCTTCAATCTTTGATATCAATAAATGTCAATGGCCTGAATTCACCTATTAAAAGACACAGAGTAGGAAGATGGATCAGAAAATACAACCCAACAATATGCTGTCTACAGGAAACCCACCTAATTCAACAAGACAAACACAGACTGAAAGGATGGAAAACTATCATACAAGCCAATGGCCCACAAAAAAGGGCAGGAACAGCTATTCTATCTGACACGATAGACTTTAAAATAGATAAGATTTAAAAAGATAGGAATGGACACTACTTAATGCTCAGAGGATCAGTCAATCAAGAGGACTCAACAATTACTAACATCTAATGAGAAGCTAACCCAATGAGAAGCTATCTAAATACTGAAAGAGCTACAGCAGTATATTAACAGCAACACAGTCATAGTAGGGGACTTCAACACCCCACTCTCTCAACTTGACAGATCATCCAGGCAGAAAATCAATAAAGACATAAGGGAGCTAAATAAGAGACAGATAAATTATAACTATTTTCTTGGGATGAATGACTTCAGAGTCATTCATCCCAAGAAACTGGAATACACATTTTACTCAAATCCACATGGGTCATTCTCAAGGACAGACCATATGTTAGGCCACAAAGACAGCATCAGAAAATTCAAGCGCATTGAAATCATCCCAAGCATCTTCTCAGACCACAGTGGACTTAAACTAACACTTAATAATTAACAAAAGACTAGTAATAGTTCTAAAATGTGGAAGCTCAACAGTACACTTCTTAACAACTTCTGGGTCAAAGAGGAAATAAAGGAAAAAATCAAAATGTTTTGAGACTTCAGAGAAAATGAAGACACAAGCTATCAAAATATTTGGGGCACAGCTAAGGCAGTACTAAGAGGGAAGTTCATAGCTATACAAGCACACATTAGGAAACAAGAAAAAGCACAAATAAACAGCCTGATTGCAATCTTAATGACCTAGAAGAAGAAGAACAAAGGAACCCTAAAACGAGCAGAAGGACAGAAATCACTAAAGTTATGGCGGAAATAAATAACATTGAGAATAAGAAAACCATACAAATGATCAACAAATGTAAATGTTGGTTCTTCGAAAGAGTGAACAAAATCAACAAACCTTTAGCCAGACTCACAAAACAAAAAAGGGAGAAGACCCAAATAAATCGGATACTAAATGAAAAAAGGAGTTATCACAACAGACACTGCAGAAATTCAACATATCATACGAGGCTTCTTTGAACAACTATATGCCACCAAGCTAGAGAACCTGGAAGAAATGGACAAATTCCTAGATACCTACCAACATCCAAAACTAAGGAAAGAGGAAGTAGATTACACGAACAGGCCCATCACAGCTAATGAAATTGAAACAGTTATCAAAAATCTTCCCAAAAATAAAACTCCTGGACCAGATGGTTTTATAAATGAATTCTACAAAACCTTCAAAGAAGAACTAATACCTCTACTTTTAAAAGTCTTCCAAAAGATTGAAAACACTGGAATACTCCCTGCCAGCTTCTATGAAGCCAACATCACTCTGATAACAAAAGCAGACAGGGACACAACCAAGAAAGAAAACTACAGACCAATATCTCTGATGAACATAGATGCTAAATACTGAACAAAATTCTAGCCAACCGGGTACAGTAGTATATTAAAAAGATTGTTCATCATGACAAAGTGGGGTTTATCCCAGGCATGCAAGGCTGGTTAATATACATAAATCAATCAATGTGATCCACCACATCAACAAAAGCAAGACCAAAAACCACATGGTCATATCAATAGATGCAGAGAAAGCATCTGACAAAATCCAACATCCCTTTATGATCAAAACACTACAAAAAATGAGAATAGATGGAAAATTCCTGAAAATAGTGGAGTCTATATATAGAAAACCTACAGCCAACATCATACTTAATGGTGAAAACTGGAAGCATTTCTACTCAGATCAGGTACTAGACAGGGATGACCACTATCACCATTACTACTCAACATAGTGTTGGAAGTTCTTGCCATAGCAATTAGGCAAGAGTAAGGAATTCAAGGGATACAGATTGGAAGAGAAGTCAAACTCTCCTTATTTACAGATGACATGATAGTATACATGGAGAAATCTAAGGAATCCAGCAAGAAGCTTTTAGAAATCATCAAGCAATATAGTAAGGTGTCAGGCTATAAAATTAACATTAAAAAATCAGTGGTATTCCTCTCTGCAAACACTAAGTTAGAAGAAATTGAAATCCATAAATCAATTCCTTTTACTATAGCAACAAAAACAATAAAATATCTAGGAGTAAATCTAACCAAAGAAGTGAATGACTTATATACTGAAAATTATGAGTCACTACTCAAAGAAATTGAAAAAGACACAAAGAAGTGGAAAGATATTCCATGGTCATGGGTTGGAAGAATTAACATCATCAAAATAAATATACTACCCAGAGCCATCTACAAATTTAATGCTATACCCACCAAGATCCCAAGCACATTTTTTAGGAGAATAGAAAAAAATGCTACAAATGTTTATCTGGAACCAGAAAAGACCTAGAATTGCCAAAACAATCTTGAGAAAAAAGAACAGAACTGGAGGCATCACACTCCCAGATTTCAAACTGTATTATAGAGCCATTGTCATCAAAACTGCTTGGTACTGGAACATGAATAGACACACTGACCAGTGGAATAGAATTGAGAGCCCAGAAGTGAGCCCCCACACCTATGGACATCTAATCTTTGACAAAGGTGCACAGACTATTAAATGGGGAAAGCAGAGTCTTTTCAACAAATGGTGTTAGAAAGAATGGGTTGAAACATGCAGAAGAATGAAACTGAATCATTGTATTTCACCAAATACAAAAGTAAATTCCAAGTGGATCAAGGACTTGGATGTTAGACCACAAACTATTGGATACTTAGTGGAAAATATTGGCAGAACTCTTTTCCACATAAATTTTAAAGACATCTTCAATGAAACGAATCCAATCACAAAGAAGACTAAGGAAAGTATAAACCGACAGGACTACATCAAATTAAAAAGCTTCTGTACAGCAAAAGAAACCACTACCCAAACCAAGAGACCCCTCACAGAATGTGAGATCTTTACATGCCATACATCAGATAAGAGTTTAATAACCAACATATATAAAGAGCTTGCCAAACTCAACAACAAGACAACAAATAACCCCATCCAAAAATAGGGGGAGGACCTGGACAGAATATTCACCACAGAAGAGATCCAAAAGGCGGAGAAACACATGAAAAAATGCTCCAAGTCTCTGATTGTCAGAGAAATGCAAATAAAGACAACAATGAGATATCACTTCACTCCTGTGAGAATGTCATACATCAGAAAAGGTAACAGCATCAAATGCTGGAGAGGGTGTGGGGTCAAAGGAACTGTCCTGCACTGCTGGTGGGAATGTCAATTGGTCCAACGTCTGTGGAGAACAGTCTGGAGAACTCTTAGAAGGCTAGAAATGGACTTACCTTATGACCCTGCAATTCCTCTCCTGGGAATAGATACTAAGGAACCCAACACATCCATACAAAAAGATCTGTGTACACATATGTTCTTGGCAGCACAATTTGTAATAGCCAAACCCTGGAAGCAACTCAGGTGTCCAACAGATGAGTGAGCAAGTTGTGGTATATATACACAATGGAATACTACTCAGCTGTAAAAAATGTTGACTTCACCATTTTCAGCTGATCTTGGATGGACCTTGAAAAATTCATGTTAAGTGAAATAAGTTAGAAACAGAAGGATGAATATGGGATGATCTCACTCTCAGGCAGAAGTTGAAAAACAAGATCAGAAAAGAAAACAAAAGTAGAACGTGAAATGGAATTGGCATATCACACCAAAGTAAAAGACTCTGTGGTGGGTGGGTGGGGAGAATACAGGTCCATGAAGGATGATAGAGGACCTAGTGGGGGTTGTATTGTTATATGGGAAACTGGGGACTGTTATGCATGTACAAACTATTGTATTTACTGTTGAATGTAAAACATTAATTCCCCAATAAAGAAATTAAAAAGAAAAAAAAGGAAAGTGGGCCCCACCCTAGGCTCCAGGACTGGGGGAAATATAGGCTCTATAGTGGATATGTGAGGTTCCTGCTGTCTTAGTGTTCAAGAAGACAATGGATAGTATTTTAGATTTTGTACTGCATAGTTCTAATCAGATAGCTGCTAAGTATTACTTTTCTCCACAGACACATTCCTTCTCCAGTAGATGTCTTCTGATTTGTCTAGTCTTTGTGATTGAAGTCAATAAAATTACTAACTTAAGGCATAGGGTATGTTTGTTCTAGTTTATCATTCACAGGTCCTGTTTGGACCCATGCTGAGCATTTTAACCCGTCTCGTCTGTGAACTCCTCATAAGAACATGAGCTGAAGCAAGGAATTGCAGCAGTCCAACACTCTGGATATTCCACGATTGCCACCCAGGAGATATTTGATCTTGAAGACACCTTTAAGTCTCTGTTCTGAGCTTCCCTGAGTGTTGTTGAGGTGGTCTGGTGTCGGGCTGCACCGCGGAGAAGAGAGCGGACGTCCAGAGCAAAGGGGTACACAGATCTTTATTATAGGATGGGGGGGAGGTTTGGTTCAGACCACGTGGAGCCAGCCAGCAATGGCCGACCACGGGGGGAGAGCAGGGAGCGAGACCTCAGAGAGGGAGAGCCGAGAGCCCAGAGAGAACGAGGGGAGGGGTGAGGGGGCTTTTTATTGGGCGACAACCAGGGGTGACGTGTAGGGCCAGGATTGGTTGAAAGGGGGCACTCTAGGATTTAGCGAGGCATAGGAAAACCTGGGGGCGGAGCCAGGATTGGTTGAAAGGGGGCACTCTAGGATTTAGCGGGGCATAGAAAAACCTGGGGGCGGAGACTGCATCAGAATAAGTCCTCAGCAACATCTCCTCCTATCCCTTTATATCTAAATGGACACAGTAAAGAAAAATGGAGCATGCTTAAATGTTTTAGAGGAATGCCATGCTCAGGTGGGAAGATGTAGGACTTTCTGTGGAGGAGGAAAGGCTTAAATGGCTGCCAACCTTGTGAGATTTAAATGTCCTCCTGTGCTCAACCCCTCTTCAGAGAGAGAGACTTACCTGGAGAGACTCATCTCATAGGTTTAAGCGCAGCCTGCTCAACCATCTCTTCACAGTATCTCTACATCTTTTCTATCTTTCTATCTAGTAATTGCATAAGATGTACAAAGTCTATAAAAGACTATCATGGGGCAGAAACCTTTTGGACATAAGCCTAAATGACATAACAAAATAGGAAGGGACACGAAGGGGAGAAGTAAAAGTCAGTGGGGTGTGAAGGGAAGGATTGGTGTGTAAAGGAACATTCCCTGCTTGAGTGGGGAAAAGGGCAAGGGTACATAATGAGGGGGCGGCAGGAGGCATGACCCACCAAACAGAGGGGCTATTTGGAATTGTATAGTCCTCAAGGCAACAGTCTGTAAAGTCTATGAATTACTCAGGATTAGTCTATGAAAAACCAGCAGCGTGAAGGGAAATAAGCTGCTTCAAAATTGTGTAAAATGTATATAGGGTATGTCAGAAAGTCCGATACCAGTCTCAGTCCGAAGTAGATGGCTAGGGGAGGAATTGGCAGGGGATGCAACGCTGCATGAGGGAGGTCAGCCGCTGGAATGTTGCTCTTTTGTAGATAGCTAGCTGGAACTGCCAACACGTAACAAGCAGGTCAGAAGCAGGAACGGTAACCAGGCATGAAGAAAGTTCTGTCCTTGGAATTCGTGTATCAGGTTCTTCAGATCACGTTGAGTGACATCTAGGGTTTCGGGGGGTGTGCCACGGTAGTCGTGCCATCTAGTGAGTGACGTCAGGGTGTGCAGGGGTTCAGATGGTTTTTCCGGGATTCCTGTGAAAGAAACACAAACAATCTGCTTCTCGTGGTTAATTTGAACTGGTAACAAGTTATAGGTTTGTTATAGTTGGTACCTCGATGATTATAATTGGTTTAGAATCTCTTTATGATTTATTAAAAGGTCATCTAATGTGACCTCCTGTAGCAGCCTCTACCGCAGGATCTTGAGACCAATTTTAGCTAAAATATGTATTTTAAACAGACTCAATTGCTTAGAGAGTTAACGCATATTCGTGACAATGATTTTAACGTTTACAGTGCCAGATTGATGCCAGATCCGTTGTGGATTAATTTCCACAAGATAGTTTACAGGGCACCTTTGGGGGCCCTTCAAAGGTGTCCTGTATATAAAATTTATATAGTTTAGTTTTGGGAATGAATAGTCACGTTGAACATTTAGACTTTTACCTAAATAGTAAGTTACCTTAACAATTAAAATTTAGCTTGTCTGGTAAAAGTGTAGCTGTAGGGTTACACTTCTGACTGTTAAGTTAGTGTTACCAAACTTGAGACATACCCATAAACATTTAGTTATAACAAACTGGAGGAAAAAGAACTTTTGTTATAAAAACACATTATTTAAAAACAATTTTAAATCTGTCATTAGTCACACAGTTTAAGACTAAACACTTACATATATACCAATACTATATATAAAATTCAAAAGAGGGAGAAAGAAAAAAAATTTTTTGGAATGTTTCTGGACGTCTCCAGAAACTTTGGCTGCGTCCAGCATTTTTATATAAGGCCAATAACCTTTTAGAGTACTCCAAGCAGATGGGTCATGCAAAAAAAAAGAAAAAAAAATTTTGTCATTTAACACACTCATTCACAAAAACAACTGGCCAGTTATAACATAAGACATACAGGGAAAGGGTAGGAGAGAGGTCTCTGTGAGCCAGATTTGCAGGTTCTGCCATGTCGTATTATGGGTCCTGGGATGTATCCTGCATCTGGTCCTCTTGTAGTATTTCTTGTTCTTCAGGAATAACAGCGCCATCCTGCGGGTATTGTCGGACATGGCGGGCAGGAACCCAGACAGGTTTAGAGAAATTTTGAGGGAAAATGCATGCGAAACCCCTTCCCATGGTCAATAATGGGTCAGGCCCTTTCCAAACTTTATCGAGTGGGTCTCTCCATTTCACCTTAATAGATGGGAGGGTAGATGGTGTTTGCCAGTGAAGAATAATAGGGGGTAAGGCTGAGTTATTGTAAATATTAAAGAGATTTAACGTAGTTAAGGCTTTTGCTAGCTGGATATTGGGGGGATATGTTCCTCCTTTATCTTTATTTAGTTGAGCCTTCAGTGTTTGATGGGCCCTTTCGACAATGCCTTGTCCCTGTGGATTGTAGGGAATGCCCGTGGTATGAGTAATATTCCAGAGGGAACAAAAATCTTTAAATTGTTTGCTTGAAAACATAGGTACATTGTCTATTTTCAAAAGTAATGGGACCCCCATAACGGCAAAACAAGAGAGCATATGGCTTACAAGCTTTTTAGCACTTTCTCCTGTCTGAGCTGTAGCCCACATAAATTTAGAAAAGGTATCAATTGAGACAAACACATATTTTTGTTTGCCAAAGTTTGGTATGTGGGTGACATCAATTTGCCAAATAGCATTAGCTTTTAAACCTCGGGGGTTAACCCCAAGGGTCTGGATAGCAGGTGTCTTTATGAGATTTGCACAAGAAGAGCATGTAGCAAGGATATGTTTTAACTGTGGTGCAGGAACATCAGGGAATCGAGCTTGAAGGCCTTTAAGATTAACATGGGTTAGAGAGTGAAAATTAGCAGGATCAGAGACAGAGACTGGGAAAGTTCCTGTGGAGGCAAGGCGGTCAACTGCGGCATTCCCTTCGGACAGGGAACCAGGAAGAGGGCTGTGGGAACGAAGGTGTTGAATATACAGTGGTTGGGTTCGAGAACAGAGCATAGAGGCGATTTGAATCAAGAGAGGGGAAAGTGGGTTGTCATCAATTTTCACATACGAACGAGCAAGCCATGGAAGTAAGTTAACAGTATACACACTGTCAGAAAAAAGGTTGAAGGATTCTGGTACAGCTTTTAGTGCAAGAAAAACAGCATAAAGTTCTTTGTACTGAGGGGAATTATCAGGAAGCTCAGTAAAGAGAGGTTTAGGAGATTGTTTGTCTGGGTAATATATAAGGGCAGCAGCTCCCCTTTTTCCGCCATCAGTAAAGATTGTAGGAGCAGAGGGAATGGGATCCCGAGAGAAAAGTTTAGGTGCTAGTAGAGGCAGAAGAGGTAAAGAAGCTATCAATTTATTAGAAGGAAAATGGTTATCTATTTGTCCTGGAAACCCCACGAAGCTTATGGCAAAGCGGGAATGATGGCGTATAAGCCACTCTGTATCTGTGAGAGAAAAGGGCAGAATGATTAAATCCGGTTCTTTCCCTAAGACCTGCACAGACCTATTTCTCCCTTGGCGAACCATGAATGCTAACGCATCTATCTCAGTGAGGAGTCTTGGAGCTCCTCCTACTGGCGTGTGAAGCCATTCGAGAACCCCATGGTCTTGCCACAGTGCCCCTACTACTGTGGGGGTGGAGTTGAAGATTAGAAGGTTTACTGGAGAGGAGGGGGAGAATCGAACAAGGTGCATGTCCTGGAGGGCCTGGTTAACCCTTTCCAGTGCCAAGGAGGCCTCGGGAGTTAACTTACGTTTTGAAGAGGGCTGTTTGTTTCCTTTCAACAGGTCAAACAGTGGTTGGAGGCAGCTTGTGGGCAGATAGAGATACTGCCTAAGCCAATTTAAATTTCCTAGAAAACTTTGTAAAGAAGCAAGAGTAAGGTTAGAAGGGAAGGTAACATTAGGTTTTAAGGGACGAATTTGCGTTAGAGAAATCTCTGAACCTAGGAAGGATATTGGAGGGATTAGCTGTATCTTCTCAGGGGCTACATTAAGGCCGCTTTTCTTTAATGCAGGAATGAGAAAATCACGTAAGGCATAGAGATCTGTATCTGATTTTCCCCATATTAAAATATCATCTGTATAATGAAAAATATTAAGGCCCTTATGAATATATGGGACAAGGGCAGATTTAACAGCCTCCTGACAAATTGTAGGACTATTGGCCATACCCTGGGGCAGCACCACCCATTCAAATCTGTCAGCGGGGCTGGCATTATTAATAGACGGAACAGAGAAGGCAAAACGTTTACAATCTCGCGGATGCAAGGGGATAGAGAAAAAACAATCTTGTATATCAATAGCTATGATTGGAATTCCCGTGGGAATTGCAGAAGCAAGAGGCAAACCCCTTTGAGGGGAGCCCCAGACCTGCATGGTTTTATTTACTGCACGGAGATCTTGAAGGAGGCGCCATTTTCCCGAGCGCTTTTTAATCACAAAGACAGGAGTATTCCATGGGCTTCGAGAATGACGAATGTGTCCCAAGGACAACTGCTCTCGGACGAGCTCTTTTAAAATTTTTAGCTTATCCCTAGGTAAAGGCCACTGTTCCACCCAGACAGGCTCATTAGAAAGCCAGCTTAAGCGGGGTGTTTGGCTACGAACAGTGGCATTTAGTATTGGGGGTGCTGAATAAACCTGGTATCGCGGGAATGAGTTTTACGCTCTGCAGAGGCGTCTGTGGATATCCTAACATTAAGACATTCCAGAAGATCCCTGCCCAGTAAGTTGGTGCTAATATTAGCTACCAAAGGGCGGAAGTGTCCGGTAGAACCTTCTGGGTCTTCCCACATAAGCGAGTCTCGTGTGCAAAATGCTCTTGTCATCCCTCCTATTCCATGTAAACTGGGTCCAGGGATGAGTTCCCAATCTTGGGGAACCTCTTCTTGCCTTAAAATCGTCTTTGCTGCCCCCGTGTCAATCAAAAATTTAAAAGGAATATTGCCAATCTTTACTGTCATAGAAGGGTGACCTTGTTCTAAAACAGGAGTGGTCCACAAAATCTCAGGCCCCGAATTTGTACTATTCAGGGGCGAACCATCTTTATGAAATTGGGACCAACAATCTCTCTTCCAATGAAACCCCTTACGACATTTTGGACAAACAGTACGTGGTCTCTGGCTCCCTGACTGAAAGCGGGGTTGCTCTGGCTGGAGGCGTGGTTTCCCTGACTGGAGGCGTGGTCGCAACTTATCAGGACATTGGTTACGCCAATGTCCTTGGCGACCGCACTGAAAGCAGGCCCCGTTTTGCTTACGTGGGGCAACTGCATAGACCTGCGTCGTAGCGGGTGTCCCATAATTGCCTGATGTAAGTTCCTGTGTCGCTAGGATCCAATTATCTGGGTGTAGGTGTTTAAGATTAAGGCATACTTGACGGAATTGTGGTGTCATGCCTTCCCAGACAATAGAGCGCAGGAGTAGTGTGCGGACATCAGGATTATAAACCTTTCTCTCTAAGCTTCTCTTCACCCTTGAGATGAAGCTCGCCAATGATTCATCAGAGCCTTGGTGAAAAGAGTTAATGGGAGCTGATGGATCTACATCAGGTGTGGTCACCCTTTCCCATGCTTGTGTTGCACAGATGCATACCTGTTCAAAATAACCAGTTGGAAACCTGGCTTCTGCCTGCTGAGCTCCAGATTCATAAGCTCCTGCTCCAAACAAAGCATCAGAATTCCATTCTATCTGTTTGTTACTATTTTCCTGCGATTGCCTAGAGCACTCATCGCGGAAACATGCCTGCCACTGAAGATAGAGAGGGTCTGGGAGTGCAGCACGAGCCAGTTCTTTCCAGTCTTGTGGTGTATTTAAATGCTGGTAAAAGCTTCTCAAAACGGACTTGGTCCATGGAGAGTGCATACCGTCCTCCCTGACTGCTTGCCTGAGCGTTCCAAGTTCTTTCGAGGAATATGGCTGCCACGGCTGAGGGTTTTGTTTAGAAGGGGCCAAGTTTACCGGGAATGTGTGGATTTGGTCCGGTGGCGCGGGAGAGGGAGCTACAGAAGTGGAAAGTTCAGTAGAAACTGCTGTAGTGGCTGCAGGGGAGACTAAACGCATATCTACGGGGACGGAGCTCCCGGGGTGGACTGCACATGGTTTAAAATCCTTAAATGCTGAAAAATATCCTTTAGCTCTCGTATCTCAGCCACTAGATCTCTTAATGGTGATGTATCAGCAGGGGGCGGGGTCAGGGACGAGGAAGCCTCAGGCGGAGCTGAAACTGCGGCAGCAGGGGCCGGGGGCGGGGTCAGGAAAATGGAAGCTGCAGGCGGAGCTGAAACTGGGACAGCAGGGGCAGGGGCGGGGTTCAGGAACGCAGAAGCTGCAGGCAGAGTTGAAACCACGGAGGCAGGGGCCGTGGGCGAAGCTGAAACCGGGACGGAAGGGGCGGGGTTCAGGAACGCAGGCGCCTCAGGCGGAGCTGAAACGGAAGCTGAAACCGGGACGGAAGGGGCAGGGTTCAGGAACGCAGGCGGAGCTGAAACCGGGACGGAAGGGGCGGGGTTCAGGAACGCAGGCGCCTCAGGCGGAGCTGAAACGGAAGCTGAAACCGGGACGGAAGGGGCAGGGTTCAGGAACGCAGGCAGAGCTGAAACCTGAACGGAGGAAGGGGGTGGGGTCAGAGGAGGAGCATCCGAACACGTGTGCGTGTCTGTGGGAACGGAATTCTTGGGTTTAGCCGCTGATCGCTTAGGATGTCTAAGTCTTAAGCACATGTGATTTAACTCTCGTACCTCAGCCTCAAGGTCACTTATCCTTATGGCATACCACGTTTTACATATCTTGAAAGTGGCGACCACAGTTAAAAAAATCCAAGGGGTAGCGAAAATTAAACCTTTTATGACAGCGGGAATCTGTCCCAGGTCAAGAAATAATGACTGGGACACCTCCTCATAAAATGAGAAATTTCCCATAGTGGAGGGAAACGCGGGGCCACAGAAGTGGGCGGATGCCACTTACCTGTGTCTGGGCGGTTTCGGAGACCTCAGGCCGGGCGTGGTGTGGGTATGGAACACGATGGGCGCCAGATGTTGTTGAGGTGGTCTGGTGTCGGGCTGCACCGCGGAGAAGAGAGCGGACATCCAGAGCAAAGGGGTACACAGATCTTTATTATAGGATGGGGGGGAGGTTTGGTTCAGACCACGTGGAGCCAGCCAGCAATGGCCGACCACGGGGGGAGAGCAGGGAGCAAGACCTCAGAGAGGGAGAGCCGAGAGCCCAGAGAGAGCGAGGGGAGGGGTGAGGGGGCTTTTTATTGGGCGACAACCAGGGGTGACGTGTAGGGCCAGGATTGGTTGAAAGGGGGCACTCTAGGATTTAGCGAGGCATAGGAAAACCTGGGGGCGGAGCCAGGATTGGTTGAAAGGGGGCACTCTAGGATTTAGCGGGGCATAGAAAAACCTGGGGGCGGAGACTGCATCAGAATAAGTCCTCAGCAACACCTGAGTGATGGACCATCTCTGGGTTAGATAAAGATACTAGACCACAAGTCTTCAGGCTAACAGGGCCTTATCTGATACCCAGTTATTGCACCCACACTCTGGGGGGTGAAGGCAGAGCTTGCAGGGGTAATCCTAGAATCACTGAAGATTTGCTTATTTCTCCTATGCTCATACTGACTGAACATCTTGTCCAGGTCTATAATCAGAAGTGGGGAATTGTTGTGACCCCAAAGGGAGTTTGGGACTATTAGCATACAAATGATGTCAGTCTGAGGAGGTGCAACAGAGAAGGAATGTATAAAAAGCACAGACTTGAAGCAGGTCACTCTTTGGCTGCTGCTTTTTCTCCTGGACAGAAGCATCTCAGTGGAGGTGCTCCAGTTATCTGCCATGGCTACTTCTCCTGGGAACTGAACATGTGTGATTCTGCTAGCCAGTAAACTTTTAGACCCCTTTATAGCCATGAGCAACCTGTGCCTCAGTCAATAATTTTTTATCTAATGGGACGAAACTTTTGATAACTATACTCAAACTTTATGAACCTAGCATACTCTTAACCCCTGATAATAATTGCTTATTTTGTGTATCTAAATATATGTTCTATGCTTTTGTAATGCCTTAATAAACCTTGTGTTGTTTAAACCCATTCCTAGCTCCCTGCTGTGAATCTTTTGACAGGCTGCATCTCCCCCAGCATCCCTTTTTAAGTTAAGTTTCAATGAGTTCCATATCCCATCCCCTCCATTCAAAGCTTCCCTATTCTCTCTCTGTATTTTAAAGACTTTATTTATTTGTTTGTTTGTTTGTTTGTTTTTCAATCCAGGGTTATCACTGGGGCTTGGTGACTACACTATGAATCCACTGATCCTGGAGGCTATTTTTTCCCTTTTGTTGCCCTTATTGTTTATCATTGCTGTTGTTATTAATGAATAGGACAGAAAGAAATGGAGAGAGGAGGGGGAGACAGAGGGGGGAGAGAAAGATAGATACCTGCAGACCTGCTTTATCGCATGTGAAGTGAACCCCCTGCTGATAGAGAGCCTGGGTCTTGAATTGACATCCTTACCCCCATCCTTGCACTTTGTGACACGTGCACTTAACCCACTGTGCTACCACCTGGCCCCCAAGATTTTATTTATTAATGAGAAAGATAAGAGGAAAGAGAAAGAGCCAGATATCACTCTGGTACATGTGCTGCTGGGGATCAAACTCAGGACCTCATGCTTAAAAATCTAATGCTTTATCCACTGTGTCACCTCCCAAACCACAAAACTTCCCTATTCTCTATCCCTCTGGGAGTATGAACCAAAATTCTTTATGGGGTGCAGAAAGTGGAAAGTCTGGCTTCTGTAATTGCTTTTCCACTGGACATGGACATTGGCATGTTGAGTCATATCCCCAGCCCCAGCAACTGCACTTATTGTTGCCTTTACACCATTAACTCCTGCCCAATAACTTTTTTTAAAAAAAAAGATTACCCCAGTAGACACTTTTTTTTAAATTTTTTATTTAAGAAAGGATTAATGAACAAAAACATAAGGTAGGAGGGGTACAACTCCACACAATTCCCACCACCCAATCTCCATAACCCACCCCCTCCCATGATAGCTTTCCCATTCTCTAGCCCACTGGGAGCATGGACCCAGGGTCATTGAGGGTTGCAGAAGGTAGAAGGTCTGGCTTCTGTAATTGCTTCCCCGCTGAACATGGGCGTTGACTGGTTGGTCCATACTCCCAGTCTGCCTCTCTCTTTCCCTAGAAAGGTGTGTCTCTGGGGAAGCAGAGCTCCAGGACACATTGGTGAGGTCTTCAATCCAGGGCAGCCTGGCCAGCATCCTGGTGGCATCTGGAACCTGGTGATTGAAAAGAGAGTTAACATACGAAGCCAAACAATTTGTTGAGCAATCATGGATCCCAAGCTTGGAATAGTGGAGAGGAAGTGTTAGGGAGGTACTCACTGCAAACTCTAATGTATATATTTTGCAGTAGTTTATGGATACGTGTGAACATAAGCTCTCTCTCACAGAAACTGGTGTATATCTAGGTTATGGGACTTTGTTAGAAAGTGAACTACCTGAGATGAAATTAGAGTGTACCTTAAAAGGAAAGGTCTCACCCGAGTAATGAAGCTGAAGGGTTGTCATTCCACATGTGAAGTCTCTGGACACAGTCTGAGGTGAAGCATGTTGAGGTGGCAATCGTTGCGTTGGTTAGGTTGTGATCAGCGGATGCAATATTATTTGGTTTGGATTGGGAGACGCATATGGGAAAGTGGGCCCTGTCCAAGGGTTCCAGGACTGGGGGAAGTAGGGACTCTATAGTGGAGATGTGAGGTTCCTGCTGTCTTAGGGTTCAAAAAGACAATCGATAGTTAATGTTATCATCACATTATTTGGTAATTGGGTTAACTTTGAAAAGTCCTTTTGTTATGGTTTGCTGTACAGTATCCAGTATCTTGTATATAGCTGTGCTATTGGATGCTTCTAATCTACTTAGTCTAGGCTTTTGAGAGAGTCCGCATATCAAATACATAGCCTATATATTAAAAAGATTCAGTTTGTCTTTTGAGAAACTTTGAGACATACAACTGATTTTCCCCCTCTCATATTAATTAACTACTGATTTTTATGTCTACATTTTGCTAGGAGTGTACATAAACACCATTCCCACCACCAAAAGACTGTGACCCATTCCTCCCACCCACTCCCACCCCCCACTGGCCCAGGAAGCTGCATGTCTACCCCTCACCACTGGGTTTTTATTTTGGTGCCCTACTTACAATTTGATCAGGTCCTGCTTTTAGTTTCCCTTTCAGATCTTCTTAGTCAGCTTCTCTTGATGAGTGGGATCATCCCATACTCATCTTTATCTTTCTGACTTAGTTCACTTAACATAATTCCTTGTAGCTCTGTCCAAGATGGGTCAGAGAAGGTGGGTTCATTGTTCTGGATAGCTGCATAGTATTCCATTATGTATATATACCACAGCTTTCTCAGCCACTCATCTGTTGTTGGGCACCTGGATGAAAATTGGTACAGCCTCTGTGGAGAGCAGTGTGGAAAACTCTCAGAAGGCTAGACATGGACCTTCCACATGATCCAGTAATTCCTCTCCTGGGGTTATACCCCAAGAACTCCATAACACCCAACCAAAAAGAGGTGTGTACTCCTATGTTCATAGCAGCACAATTCATAATAGCTGAAACCTGGAAGCAACCCAGTAGACACTTTGATTGCAAATGTGTGGACCTAAGATTGTGCTGGAGGGAATGGTGGGGATAAAGGAAAGATAAACTATTCCAACTAACACTGGAGTAGGATTTCAGTTTTCTTCTGACTGCCTGACAGCCAGGAGTAGAGGCACTGAGTTTTGTCATGAACAAGATGAGGAAACAGTCTACGAGAAGAAAATTCCCACTCACTAACACCACAAACAGCTGGGACTTAATGTCATATATTGTCATATATTCCTTTTATAGCAGGCTAGTATTTCTGCTCAATGCTATAAATCTTACTAGTCCCAAGACTTCATTCTGAGGTTGTTCGCATCACTTTGTTGCTAATAAACAGGAAAAAGAAAGGATAAGCAGTGTATGGAGTATACAAATGGGTGAGACCTTCCATCACACTGTCTCCTGACACACTCTGCCTCTAAGAATGCTATTGGGCTAAAAGTACTATTGATCACAGGCCATGATGTGGCAAAGTGGTTAGAGTGTTTGGGAATTAGGACCATTAGGTCCTGAGTTCAATCCCTGCCATTGAATGTGCCAGAGAGATGCTTTAGTCTGTCCTCATTTTCTCTCTCTCTCTCTCTCTCTCTCTATATATATATATATATATATATATATATATATATATATATATATATATATATATATTTCTCTCTTTTCTCTCATGTTAATAGAAAGAAATCTGGTTGCTTTAATTTTTTTAGAAAATTGTATTAAGGTATTTAAGGAGTGCTAAGGAGTGTTAAGGAGTGCTATAGCCCCCAAGGTTCACATTATTAATGACCAAATTCTACAAGCTCAAGGGGAACTGGGTCTAGCAGTAGAAACGCAGGTTAAGCAGACTAATTCTCAATCAAAGATCAAAATAATCCACTTTTCCTTCCATATGCTCAAAGACAGAGAAGGGATTGCTGGCAAGAGAGCTGGGGACCTGGAAGTGAAAGAATAAAAGAGTGAGGAAATGAATGTGAGAGACTGAGAGTCCAAGGGTGCTTATGTGTTGTAAAGTAGTCCAGACACCCACTGAAAATGTAATCTGACATATGTAGGATTTCAAGAGCTTATCAATAAAACATTCTTTCACTGAGAGGTTTTTATAGAATTCAATCACACCTAAAAATGCAAGTAAAGTAAGCACTGAAAAAAAAAAAAACCTTCCTGTGTCCACATGATAAGATATCAGGACTTTCCAGGAAGACTAAAAATCCTAGCTTCATAGAATACAAATGTGGACAGCAGGCCATCAAAACAGCTAACAAAACCGCAGCAAGCAGCCCATACTGACTGTGCACAGAAAGGGAAGGTGTGTAATGGGCTTGGACTAAAGAGAAAGACATGAAAATGAAATGGCACTGGAATATAACATCAAAACAACAACTAAAGCTAAAGCTGCCTCCATTTCTCAGTCACCAGCAAGACCTCACAGTAGGAATTTGGGGGCCTGGAGCACAATACACAAGAGAGAAAAAGAAAGTCTGTGTGTGAGAGAGTGAAAGAGAGGGTGGGGAGAAAGGGATGGAGAGGGAAGGAAGAACACAGAAGGGGAGGGGAGACAGAATATGAAGCAAGAATAGGACATAGACACAAATATATTTATTTATCTTTAATAAAGAGACAGTCAGAAATTGAGGGGGAAGGGTAATAGTGAAGTAAAGACAGAGAGACACCTGCAACATTGTTTCACCACCTGCAGGTGAGGACCAGGGGCTCGAACCCAGGTTCTTATACACTATAACATTTGCACTCAACCAGGTATGCCACCACCCACTCCCCAAATATATTTATAAATTAGAATGTTATTCAAGTTGTCATTTATGTCAGCACTCCTCCTTTCAATATTCTATTAGACAAGATGCCAGTTACTCTAACATAGGGGCTAGTATTATATTCATTCATTCACTCACTCACCCACCCAATTAACATGCATCAAATATCCAGTAGATGCCTGGGTACTCTTCTCATATTTACAACTCCCAGAAGTCTACAAGATATATATATATGTTCTTTTATTCACAATAAGAAAACCAAAGCTCAGTGAGATAAGTGATTGCCCACTGTCTCAGTTACGCAGTGAGATACTTAAAACCAAGTCTCTCTTGATATGGGAGACATAAGCTTATATGTAAAAAAAAAAAAAAAAAAACACTTTGGGCAATAGCCTATAAGATTACCAACCTTTTCACTTGATTCCAAACTCAAATAAACATCGGAGATGTCTACATACAAAAAGTATGTACATAAAGATTTCAGTGTTTGATGAATGCTTCCTATTTTGAACACATTAATGCTAATGAATACTTATTCTTACTCTTGAATTGTTCACCATGTTGATTGAAGAAAAAAATGTAAGTGGGGCCAAGCAGTGACACACCTGGTTAAGTGCACACACTACACTCACAAGGACCCTGGTTCAAGCCCCTGGTCCCCACCTGCAATGGGAAAGCTTCATGAGTGGTGAAGTAGAGCTACAGGTGTCTCTCTGTCTCCCTGTCTGTCTGTCTCTCTCTCTATCCCTCTCTCTCTCTCTCTCTCTCCATATATATATATATATATATATATATATATATATATATATATATATATATTCCTCTTCCCTTCTCAATTTCTCTGTCTCTAGCCAATAATAAATAAAAAAGAAAATATATAAGAAATAAACTAATAAACAAATAAATAGATAGGACCAGGTGGTGGAACCATGGACAGCACCAAGGAAGCTCCACGGACAGTAGAGAGGGTGCTCTCTTCTCTGTCTCTCTTCTCATCTCTCTCTACCCTTCTCCATATATAAAGAAATTATCAAAACTAGACTTCCCATCTTGTGCACCCCAAAAAAGAAGTTAGTCCATACTCCCAGAGAGGGAGAAATGTTAGGGGAAGATGACCAGAGACTATGAATTCTAACTCCATCAGGACCCAGAAAGAGAAAAGAGGGGAGAAAAAGAAAAAGAAAGGCATTTAGAAGTAATAGTGGTGTAGCTGTGACTTAAAATGAAAGAGAAGGCAAGACCATAGAAAAACATGGTGAAAGAGAGAGTGGGAGAGATAAAGAAATAACAGTCAACCCATATCCATGACCTTGAGAGAATCTGTAGTTCCCAATGAAGGGTATGGGGACACATAACTCTGGTGGTGGGAGTGGTGTGGAATTGTAGCCTTATTATTTTGTAATTTTGTAAATCACTGGTTAAAAAATGAATATCTTCTAATTCTGATCTCTAGTCCATCTGGAGATATTTGGATGAATCAAAGAAACTGGAACATCTACTCATGAGTACATGTGTTCAACTCAAGTAAAGAAAATCAAAGGAGTGTTTAGAGTTAGAAACATTTGCTTTAATGACCCCATCCAAAAATGGGCATAGGAAATGAACAAAACATTCACCACAGAGGAGATCCAAAAGGCTAACAAACATATGAAAAACTGCTCTAGGTCACTGATTGTCAGAGAAATGCAAATTAAGACAACACTAAGATACCACCTCACTCCTGTAAGAATGGCATACATCAAAAAGGACAGCAGCAACAAATGCTGGAGAGGATGTGGGGACAGAGGAACCCTTTTACATTGCTGGTGGGAATGTAAATTGGTACAGCCTCTGTGGAGAGCAGTCTGGAAAACTCTCAGAAGGCTAGACATGGACCTTCCATATGACCCAATAATTCTTCTCCTGGGGTTATGCCCCAAGGACTCCATAACACCCAACCAAAAAGAGGTGTGTACTCCTATGTTCATAGCAGCACAATTCATAATAGATAAAACCTGGAAGCAACCCAGGTGCCCAACACCAGACGAGTGGCTGAGAAAGCTGTGGTATATATACACAATGGAATACTATGCAGCTATCAAGAACAATGAACCCACCTTCTCTGACCCATCTTGGACAGAGCTACAAGGAATTATGTTAAGTGACCTAAGTCAGAAAGATAAAGATGAGTATGGGATGATCCCACTCATCAAGAGAAGCTGACTAAGAAGATCTGAAAGGGAAACTAAAAGCAGGACCTGATCAAATTGTAAGTAGGGCACCAAAGTAAAAACCCAGTGGTGAGGGGTAGACATGTAGCTTCCTGGGCCAGTGGGGGGTGGGAGTGGGCGGGAGGGATGGGTCACAGTTCTTTGGTGGTGGGAATGGTGTTTATGTACACTCCTAGCAAAATGTAGACATATAAATCAGTAGTTAATTAATATGAGAGGGGGAAATCAATTGTATGTCTCAAAGTTTCTCAAAAGACAAACTGAATCTTTTTAATATATAGGCTATGTACTTGATATGTGGACTCTCTCAAAAGCCTAGACCAAGTAGATTAGAAGCTTCCAATAGCACAGCTATATACAAGATACTGGGTACTGTCCAGCAAACCATAACAAAAGGACTTTTCAAAGTTAACCCAATTAACAAATAATGTGATGATAATATTAACTATTGATTGTCTTTTTGAACCCTAAGACAGCAGGAACCTCACATCTTCACTATAGAGCCCCTACTTCCCCCAGTCCTGGAACCCTTGGATAGGGCCCACTTTCCCGTATGCGTCTCCCAATCCAAACCAAATAATATTGCATCCGCCGATCACAACCTAACTAAAGCAACGATTGCCACCTCAACATGCTTCACCTCAGACTGTATCCAGAGACTTCACGTGTGGAATGACAACCCTTCAGCTTCATTACTTGGGTGAGACCTTTCTTTTAATAGTACACTCTAATTTCATCTCAGGTAGTTCACTTTCTAACAAAGTCCCATAACCTAGATATACACCAGTTTCTGTGAGAGAGAGCTTATGTGCACACTTATCCATAAACTACTGCAACATATATACCTGAAAGCAGAAGTACACTAGAGTTTGCAGTGAGTACCTCCCTAACACTTCCTCTCCACTATTCCAAGCTTGGGATCCATGATTGCTCAACAAATTGTTTGGCTTCATATGTTAACTCTCTTTTCAATCACCAGGTTCCAGATGCCACCAGGATGCTGGCTAGGCTTCCCTGGATTGAAGACCCCACCAATGTGTCCTGGAGCTCAGCTTCCCCAGAGACACACCCTACTAGGGAAAGAGAGAGGCAGACTGGGGGTATGGACCGACCAGTCAACGCCCATGTTCAGCGGGGAAGCAATTACAGAAGCCAGACCTTCTACCTTCTGCAACCCTCAACGACCCTGGGTCCATGCTCCCAGAGGGATAGAGAATGGGAAAGCTACCATGGGAGGGGATGGGTTATGGGGATTGGGTGTTGGGAATTGTGTGGAGTTGTACCCCTCCTACCTTATGCTTTTGTTCACTAATCCTTTCTTAAATAAAAAATTAAAATAAAAAAAAGAAACATTTGCTTTTCATTGTTGCAACATTTTTAATGCTTGAATTTTTCTTTGTGTGTGTGTTGTTGTTTTTGTTGTTTGTTTATTTGTTTGTTTTTATGCCTCCAGGCCGGGATATAGCTGGGGCTCAGTTGAGCCTGCACCTACTGATTCACTACTCCTGGTGGCTATCTTTTCCATTTTGGCTGTTGTTGTTGGATATAACAGAAAGACATTGAGAAGGAAGGGGAAGACAGAGAGGGGGAGAGAAAGATACCTGCAGACCTGCTTCACCACTTGTGAAATAACCCCCCTGCAGGTGGGGAACCAGGGGCTCGAACTGGGATCCTTATACCAGTTCTTGCATTTTGTTCTATGTGCACTTAAGCCAGTGAACTTGTATGTGTATTTTTAATCAAATGCATCAAGAAATCACTTAAAATCTTTAGGAACTACTGATGCTTAAGGTAAAAGTTGTATCTGTAACTGAAATATTTAAAACACAAGCATAGCTCATTTGACCAACCTCTTAATAAAAGACAATCTCCTCACCGTAGCAAAACCTTCCCAGGCATTGAGAGATATCTGGCCTAGGAATAGAATAAAAAAGCATTAGTGGTGTGATAAATAATATAAATAATGCAGTTCCACTAATGTTGATAGTGTCAAGAGTAAAGAAAGACACAGAGACAGGAATAGAGAGGAACTGGCATCACAGTTGCAGTGGAGAGCCCTTGAGTTTGACAGAGTAAAATGTTGACAGTCCACCTTACTGCAGCATCCTAGAAGTATAAAAAACAAGGGGTAACTCTCTTCTTGCTTTGAATTGTGAAAGGACTGTTAAGGTGTCCCAGAGGCCTGAAGAGGAATTATAAATGTTTCCTGGAGTCAGAAGAACATAAGGGGCCCTCCAGGTCCCCAAGTTCTCAGTTCACATCATGAGAAATAGTTGTAGTTCAAAGCAGTATCTCAGATTCCATCAGGTTCATGATACTACATATTGATCCTGTCTTGGTGTTTTAACCCCAACAAGAGTTTGGAACTATTAGCATATGAATGACATCAGCCTGAGGCAGGACAGACAGAGAAGGGAATGTATATAAGCACAGGACTTTGAGCAGGTAGCTCTCTGGCTGCTGCTGCTTCTCCTGGTCAGAAGCATCTCAGCGGTATCAAGGTATCTATCTGCCAATGCTACTTCTCCTAGGAACTGAACAAGTTTGACTCTGCTAGCTGGTAATCTTTTAGACCCCTCTACAGCCATGAGCAACCTTTACCAGAGCTGATAATTGTTTATCTTATGGGACTAAACTTTTGATAACTATACACAAACCTAGCATACTCTTAAACCTTGATGATAATTGATTATTTTGCCTTTTACCTGTTTCACCCTAATAAACCTTGTATTATTAAACCTGTTCCCAGGTCCCTGCTGTGAATCCTTTCAGGCGCTGCAGCAGCCACAGAAATTCCTTTTTAAGTTAAATTACAACAAATGGTGACCAATGTGGGTGCCCAGGACCCTGAGATTAAAAGTCTCATGTTCTACTGACACCTTGGGAAACCTCAGTAACAAAAAATGACTGGAACGGAGTGCTGAAAAAAATCCTATGGGCGGCCAGGGGATGTAAGTGCATATAGTACTAAGCACAAGGAAGCATGGAAGAGTCTGGGTTTGAGCCCCCAGTTCCCCACCTGCAGGGGGATAAACTTCACAAGCGGTTAAGCAGATCTGCAGGTGTCTATCTTCTCTATCTATCTTCCCCTCTGCTCTCACTTTCTCTCTGTCCTGTCCAATAAAATAGGGAAAAAAACTGAAAAATGGCCACCAGGAGCAGTGGATTCATAGAGCCTTACACCAAGCCCCAGCGATAACCCTGGGGGCCAAAAATGAAAAGAAAAAGTCGTATTAAAATCACTGCCTTTGCATTCTGGTAGGAGAATATAAATGAGGACAGACAACATACAAAAAGGAAATTATATATAGTATGTTAAAAGAACACTGAATTGGGGGTGAGTGGTAGCTCACCTGGTTGGGCGCAAATGTTACACTGCTCAAGGACCCAGGTTCAAGCTCCCGGTCACCACCTGTAGGGGAAAAGCTTTGCAAGTGGTGAAACAGTGTTCAGGTGTCTCTCTGTCTCTCCCTCTTTATCATCCCCTTGCCTTTTGATTTCTGACTGTCTCTATCCAATAATTAAAGATAGTAAAAAAAATTTAAAAAATAAATTAAAAAAATAATTTAAAAAAAATTGAACCATGGTTCCTTGGGGAAATACATGGTCTAGGTCACTGCAGACCTCTGGTCACAACATTTTCATCAATTAATCAATACATAGTCTGTGTGTGTGTGTGCATTTCTTATTTAATATATATTTTTGATTCCTTGACATTAAACCCACAGCCTAAGTGAAACTCAGCCTCATGCCCTTAGAAACACTTCAGCACAAAGGTTGGGGGAGGGCTACTTCAAACAGTGAAATAACTAACTCAGCTGGAACCATACCATCAAGTTTCTCATTGGTCTGTGCACGTCCACAGGTAACTGAAAAAAAAAATCATGAGCATTGATTTGGAGGTTAAAAGTAAATGTTAGTTAGTAGACAAATTTTCAAACATGGAATCTGCAAATAATGAAGACTGACTGCATATAATGAGGTGTTGATGGGGCATTCAAAAAGCAATTAAACATTCCACCTGGAGAGATGAGAGAGTTATGTGGGCTCCAAGGCACTCCTCTGCTGAGTTCCCTAGTGCTACCTCATCACTCAGACAAAAAAAACAAGGTCTTTCTCACCACAGCCTGCAGGGTTATAGATAATCTGACTGAATGCCTCCAGTCTCCTTTTCCCTTCAGCCTTCTTTCTGTACCTGAGACCATCCTGCTCTGCCCACATAAGCCTCCTCACCAACCCTTAAGCATGACAAGACTGTCCTTTAGGGCATCTGCACAAAGGGCTTCTCTGCCTGAGAAGTCTCCCCATAGATGACAGTATCACTCCTTTACTCCTTCAAAGCCTTGCTCACATGGCATCTTCTCAATGAAGGTGACCTATCTCAAATTACAAGCTCCCCATGTCCAGTGTGCTCAGAACTCCCAGTTTACTTAAACTTGTTTTGCTTTTCCTTCCCCCCTTAACACACCATGTAATTTTCTTATCTTAGTATATTTACTAGAAATGGTCTGTCCCCATTCTTTTTTTTACCAGCAGGATTATCATTGGGACTCAGTACCTGCACTATAAATCCACTGCTCCAGGAAGCCTTGCTTCAACTCCTTATCTTTTGCCTTGACAAGTAACTGGGCATTATTTCCAACAAAATAAACAAATAAATCCCAAAATCTCACAACCTTTGAAGGAGTTCACAGAGCTGTGGATGGATGCAGGAGTGCATGTGGTAATGGGCACTAGGCAAACTTTCAAGACAAACACACCTTGAGCTGGGAGTCAGTAGTCAGCAATCAAGATCCAGTGACATTTTGGTTCCTACACTGAGGAGCACACAGCCTCTGCCTGAGAAGACAGGAAAAAAACCTGGTCAGGAACTAAAACTGGGGCCAGGCAGTAGTGCACCTGGTTAAGTGCCCTCATTATAGTGCACAAGGTTCCATGTTCAAACTCCGGCACCCCACATGCAGGAGGAAAGATTCACAAGTGGTGAAACAGAGATGTAGGTATCTGTCTCTCTCCATCTCTACCTCCCTTCCCCTCTCAATTTTTCTCTGTCTCTATCCAATAATAAATAAATATAAATATTAAAAAAGAAAGAAAGAAACTATAACTGTAGCCTGCCCAGACTATGGCAGAGGACTGCCAACGGCTAGAGTTTAGTCTAAAACATGGCAGCAATACTTTATTCTGTATAAACCTACCGAAGATTTTACTACTTTCTGTTTCGTTTTTTTCTTTCCATTTTTTTTTTATCTAAGAAAGGAGACATTAACAAAATCATAGGATGGGGGAGTTACAGCTCCACACAATTCCAGCCACCCAATCTCCATATCCCATCCCCTCCCCAATAGCTTTCCCATTCTCTATCCCTCTAGGAGCATGGTCCCAGGGTCGTTGTGGGTTGCAGAAGGTGGAAGGTCTGGCTTCTGTAATTGCTTCCCTGCTGAACATGGGCATTGACTGGTCAATCCATACTCTAAGTCTGCCTCTCTCTTTCCCTAGTAGGCCACCAGGTTCCAGATGCCATCAGGATGCCGACCAGGCTTCCCTGGACTGAAGACCCCACCAATGTGTCCTAGAGCTCTGCTTCCCCAGATACTCTCTGTTTCTATCTCTCCATTCCCTCTAAGTTTCTCTCTATCCAATAAATCAATATTAGAAAACATAAAATTCAAGATCAGTCAGGAGAACTCTCACAAGACTAGACATGACCTTCCACATGACTCAGTAACTCCTATCCTAAGAATATAACCCAAGGACCCCATAACACCCAACCCAAAAGATATGTGTACACTTATGTTCATAGCAGCACAATTTATAATAGCTAAAACCTAGAAGCAGCCCAGGTGCCCAACAACAGATGAAAGGCTGAGAAAGCTGTGGTATATATACACAATGCAATATTACACAGATATGAAGAACAATGAACTCACCTTCTCTGACCCATCTTGAATGGAGCTAGAAGGAATTATGTTAAGTGAGCTAAGTCAGAAAGACAAAGATGAGTATGGGATAATCCCACTCATAAACAGAAGTTGAAAAAGAAGAACAGAAAGGGAAACTCAAAGCAGGATTTGATTGAATTTGGAGTAGGACACCAAAGTAAAAATCTCTGGGTTGAGGGTAAGGGTGGATGCTCAGCTTCACTGGGGGGAGGAGGGGATAGGATGAAATGGGACACATTTTATTGCTGATGGGAATGGTATTTATGTACACTCCTATTAACTGGATGTCATATAAATCACTATTTAATTAATATGAGAGGGGAAAAATTTGATTGAATGTCTCAAACTTTTCAATGCACAGACCATAGGAGAAGGAGTCTTTGAAATGTTTACTCTCCTAAAAGCTTTGACCAGGATAGCAGAAGCAACTGGTGGCATTACTTTATGAGATACAGATAACATCAAAGGACAAATTATGGTGAGGTCATGTACAATAAAGAAAATCATAGAATTTTAAAAGTCAACCCAATTGCCAAATAATTTAATTATAGCAATAACTATTTGTTGCCTTCTTAAAACCTAAGATAGCAGGAACCTCCCATTTCCTCTATAAAGCCCAAATTTCCCAGTCCTTGAATCTCTAGGTTGGGGCTTGCTTTCCTGCATGCTTCTCTCAATTCATACCAACTGATACTGCATCTGCTGATCCCAACCTATTCAATCCACTGAGAACCACCTTGGCATGCTTCACATCAGAATGTGTCCAGAGGCATCACACTCCCAGACCTTAAACTATATTATAAAGCCATCATCATCAAAACAGCATGGTACTGGAACAAAAATAGGCACACAGACCAGTGGAACAGAATTGAAAGCCCAGAAATAAATCCCCACACCTATGGAAATCTAATCTTTGATAAGGGGGCCCAAAGCATTAAATGGAAGAAGGAGGCTCTCTTTAATAAATGGTGCTGGGAAACTGGGTTGTAACATGCAGAAGAATGAAATTGAACCACTTTATCTCACCAGAAACAAAAATCAACTCCAGATGGATCAAAGACCTGGATGTCAGACCAGAAACAATCAAATACTTAAAGGAAAATATTGGTAAAACACTTTCCCACCTACACCTCAAGGACATCTTTGATGAATCAAACCCAATTGCAAGGAAGAAAGACTAAAGCAGAAACAAACCAATGGGACTACATCAAATTGAAAAGCTTCTGCACATCCAAAGAAACTATTAAACAAACAAAGAGATCCCTCACAGAATGGGAGAAGATCTTCACATGCCAGACATCAGACAAGAAACTAATCACCAAAATATATAAAGAGCTCAGCAAACTTAGCACCAAATAAGCAAATGATCCCATCCAATAATGCGCAGAGGATATAACAAATCATTCACCTCCGAGGAGATCCAAAAGGCTAACAAACATATGAAAAACTGCTCTAGGTCACTGATTGTCAGAGAAATGCAAATTAAGACAACACTAAGATACACTAAGATACCTCACTCCTGTAAGAATGGCATACATCAAAAAGGACAGCAGCAACAAATGCTGGAGAGGATGTGGGGACAGAGGAACCCTTTTGCATTGCTGATGGGAATGTAAATTGGTACAGCCTCTGTGGAGAACAGTCTGGAGAACTCTCAGAAGGCTAGACATGGGCCTTCCATATGATCCAGTAATTCCTCTCCTGGGGTTATACCCCAAGGACTCCATAACACCCAACCAAAAGAGGTGTGTACTCCTATGTGCATAGCAGCACAATTCATAATAGCTAAAACCTGGAAGCAACCCAGGTGCCCAACAACAGATGAGTGGCTGAGAAAGCTGTGGTATATATACACAATGGAATACTATGCAGCTATCAAGAACAATGAACCCACCTTCTCTGACCCATCTTGGACAGAGCTACAAGGAATTATGTTAAGTGAGCTAAGTCAGAAAGATAAAGATGAGCATGGGATGACCCCACTCATCAACAGAAGTTAAGTAAGAGGATCTGAAAGGGAAACTAAAAGCAGGACTTGCCCAAATTCTAAGTAGGGCACCAAAGTAAAAACCCTGTGGTGAGAGGTAGACATGCAGCTTCCTGGGCCAGTGGGGGGTGGGAGTGGGTGGGAGGGATGGGTCAGAGTCTTTCGGTGGTGGGAATGCTGTTTATGTACACTCCTAGTAAAATGTAGTCATATAAATCACCAGTTAATTAATATGAGAGGGGGAAAATCAATTGTATGTCTCAAAGTTTTTCAAAACACAAACTGAATCTTTTTAATATATAGACTGTGTATTTGATATGCGGACTCTCTCAAAAGCCTAGACCAAGTAGATCAGAAGCAACCAACAGCACAGCTATATACAAGATACTGGGTACTACTGTACAGCAAACCCTAACAAAAGGACTTTTCAAAGTTAACCCAATTACCAAATAATGTGATGATAACAGTAAATATAGATTGTCATTTTGAACCCTAAGACAGCAGGAACCTCACATCCCCACTATAGAGCCTCTACTTCCCCCAGTACTGGAACCTTTGGATGGGGCCACTTTCCCGTATGCCTCTCCCAATCCATATCAAATAATATTGCATCCGCCGATCACAACCTAATCAACACAACGATTGCCACCTCAACATGTTTCACCTCAGACTGTGTCCAGAGACTTCACGTGTGGAATGACAACCCTTCAGTTTCATTACTCGGGTGAGACCTTACCTTTCTTAGTATTCTCTAATTCCATCCCAAGTGGTTCACTTTCTAACAAAGTCCCAAAATCTAGATATACACCAGTTTCTGTGAGAGAGAGCATATGTTCACACGTATCCATAAACTACTGCAAAATATATACCTGAAAGCAGAAGCACATTAGAGTTTGCAGTGAGTACCCCCCTAACACTTCCTCTCCACTATTCCAAGCTTTGGGTCCATGATTGTTCAACAATTTGTTTGGCTTCATATGTTAACTCTCTTTTCAATCACCAGGTTCCAGATGCCATCAGGATGCTGGCCAGGCTTCCCTGGACTGAAGACCCCACCAATGTGTCCTGGAGCTCAGCTTCCCCAGAGACACACCCTACTAGGGAAAGAGAGAGGCAGACTGGGAGTATGGACTGACCAGTCAACGCCCATGTTCAGTGGGGAAGCAATTACAGAAGCCAGACCTTCCACCTTCTGCAACCCACAATGACCCTGGGTCCATGCTCCCAGAGAGATAGAGAATGGGAAAGCTTTCAGGGGAGGGGGTGGGATATGGAGATTTGGTGGTGGGAGTTGTGTGGAGTTGTACCCCTCCTACCCTATGGTTTTGTTAATTTATACTTTCTTAAATAAAAATAAATAAATAAAATAAAATAAGAATGTATCCAGAGACGTCAGGCATGGAATATCAAACCTTCAGCCTCATTACTGAGGTTAGACCTTTCCTTTCTTTTAAATCCATATTGAGTAGTCCACTTCCTAACAAAGCCTCATATCATCTGGGTCCCATGAGATAGGGCAGAGGTATACAGGTATCCATAAATAAGGGCAAAATATATACCTGAAAGCAAAAGTGCACAATACTCTGTAGTTAATCAATAAATGAAGCAAGAAAGTAGGAAAACCTAAAAAGGAAACCTTAAAGTACCTAATGAAATAGTTTCTACTTATACCTAGATAACCTCCTCACCTACCTCCTATAGCATGCCCCTCAATCACTCCAAAGCTAACCTTATCAAAGTAAGAACTACAAAAGTTGAATAAGGGCAAGAGACTGACATATTGGTGACTCTTTAGTCACTATCAGGCCACCCCATCACTTGGGGCCCAATTCAGGGTGTCCTGGGATTCCCACACAAACACAATGAGCCTAGACCTTGAACAGATCCTTCTCTATTGTCACTGGTCATCTCCATCAGGAACAACATAATGGACCCTTTTGGGAGCCCCCATAGGAACTTGCCCTCAATGTGGATCAATAATGGTAGAAAATGTTCCATCTTCCGAAGGGGGCTTGGATAAAATACTCTATCTACCACCTGAAGAAGATGGGTCCTGACTCCCCAACTCATCTGCACTATTCCAGCCTTTAGGTCTATGACTGGTCAACAATTTGTTTGGCTTTGTATGTTAACTCTCTTGTCAACCACCAGGTTCCAGATGCTAGCAGGATGCCAAGCATACTTCCCTGGACAGACAACCCCACCCATGTATCCTGGAGCTCCGCTTCCCTAGAGCCTTTCCCCACTGGGGAAGGAGAGAGACAGGCTGGGAATATGGATCGACCTGTCAGTGGAGAAGCAATTACAGAAGCCAGGCCTTCAACCTTCTGATTCCCACAATGACCTTGGGTCAATACTCCCAGAGGGTTAAAGAATAGGGGAGCTATCAGGAGAGGGGATGGGATGCAGGGTTCTATTGGTGGGAATTGCGCGAGGTTGTACCCTTCTTATCGTATGTTTTTTCAATGTTTCCTTTTTATAAATAAAAAAAATTTTAAAAAATAGGAAAATTATCAGGGGAGGGGAGAGGATACGAAGTTCTGGTGGTGGGAATTATGTGGAGTTGTACCCCTCTTATCCTATGGTTTTTGTCAATGTTTCCTTTTTATAAATATAAATATAAATTAATTAAATAATAAAAAAAGGAAAAGAAGATGGGTCCTGAAATTGGTGCAACTTGGAATGTCCCTACTGATGACCACAGAATGCAAGTTCAGACCTACAGGGATGTAGAGGTTACATAGGCTCCTATGTTGAATGTGGGCCCCAGATCAAATCGATGGGGTTTACAGTGAACAGTATTTATGTACCTTTCCCATATTTGGGAGCTACTCTCTTCCCTGATCCAGTTTCCTGGTCCTTTTTCCAGCCATGACATCATCTCCCCAGAAAATAACTGGTTCTACCTGCATATCAGATGCCAGGCTCAGGCAAAAACTAATAAAGTCATGTGCCCTTTAAAATATACCAAAAATAGACCTACTAGCTATTTCCAAAATGGAGACCCCAAATCTTCATCTGCTATATTCCAGCCTTTAGGTTCATGATTAATTGACAATTTGTATGGCTTTATATGTTAACTCTTTTTCAGCCACCAGGCTTCAGATGCTAGCATGATGCCAGGCGAATTTCCCTGGACAGATAACCCACCAATGTGTCCTGAGCCCTGCTTCCTCAGTGCCCTACCCCACTAGGGGAAGAAAGAGACAGGCTGGGAGTATGGATTGGCCTGTCAATGTCCATGTTCAATGGGGAAGCAATTACAGAAGCCAGACCTTCCACCTTCTGCACCCTATATAGACCCTGGGTCCATACTCCCAGAAGGCTAAAGAATAGGAAAGCTACCAGGGGAGGAGATGGGATATGGATCTCTGGTGGTGGGAATTGTACCCCTCTTATCCTATCTTGTCAGTGTTTCCATTTTATAAATAAATAAATTTTAAAAAAAGAAAATGAAAAATTCATGGAAGTCAAGATAGTACAACAGTTATGCAAAGACTTCACCATCTGAGGCTCCAAAGTCCCAAGTTCCATCTCAAGCACCACCGCAAAGCAGAGCTAAACATTGCTGTGCAAAGAGTGAAAGAAGAGGGGCTGGAGTGGGACAGAGAGAGGGACAGTGAGAGGCTGATGAGAATCAGGCTTTGCAGCTAAGTAACATTACACCAAGAATATGACCGGATGCCAGGATCAATGTTCTGTCTATACCCACTGTGGTCATCTTTTGTGTATCATACTCCTTTCAATGTTGCCTTCCTTCTATTACTACACTAAGACAAGCCCTCAGTTCACTGAAAGATTTGTCCACACTGTTCAGATAAATATGTAGGCCCAAAATGGGACTGCTCCCATCCAGAGCATCATGTTATATAACTTCTTTATCCTTGTCTCTGCTGGCATTGACCAGAAACAAGTCCATCTGGTAAATGAACCTCAAACATCTATCCAGTTCTGGGCTCTGTTCTTCCTTTCTTGTTTTCAATTCCTTTTCTATTTTTTTTTCTTTCTTGTTCTTTATTCTTTAGCTTATAAAAAGCTTCCTGTCTTTTGTCCCATTTTTGTGGTTTTTTTGGTACCTTGGGAACAGAGACTGCCAGGTTCACGAGGTGTGAAATAAAGTGTGTCTTTATCACATAAATTGTCTTTCCTTGCTCATTTTAAACACCACACAGAAAGAGACTTGGGGTGATTGAAGTTTACTCACCCCCCCCCCAATGTTTAGCTCACAATCTCCTCCCCCAAAGTGGGGGAGTGTCTTCAATCAAACAGAGGATGCTGTTCCCTCAATTACCTGGGGACAAATACTAGGGGAAGATGACCAGAGGGCCCTGAACTCCAACTCCATCAGGACCCAGAGCAAGAAGAGGAAAAAGGGAGGGACATTTGGATGTAGTTAATAGGTATATGTGTGACTTGGAAAGGAAGAGAAAATGGGACCATGGGGGGCAGGGGAGGGAATATATACAAATGTAGACAGATGGCTGTAGAAATAATAGTTAACCCATATCTGCAACCTTAGGAGAACTGCTGGAGCTTCCAATGGAGGGACTGGGGATTCATAATTCCTGTGGTGGGAACAGCGCAGTTGTACCTATTATCTTGTAATTTTATAAATTAATATTAAATCACTAATAAAAAATTAAAACTTGATTTAAAAAACATAAGTAATACATAGAAAGAATTCAATTACCTTTGAGCCTAAATGTCAGAGCTTGCCCCCAAGAACTTTCAAGGTGATCACTCACAGGAAATAAGATAGGCAGAAGGTTGGGAGGAGGGAGGGAGTAAGTAGGGGTTAAGGGGACTCACCAGAACTGGGATAGCACATGGAAAGGTCATAGGACCTAGGCTCCTGGGGGAGAAGTTTCCAGAGACACCTGGAGAGATGAGCAGAGATCCACCCAGCAGAGAAAGAGGGCAGCAGTTCTAACATAGCCAGCAAGCAAACTGTACAAAGACCCTGAGAGAAGAAATATCCAGAGGAGTTCAGGAAATTGCCAGTGAATCAAGGGGCAGGAGAATGTGGGAAGGACTGTAAGCAATGAGGATGGGGCCTCAGGTTAGTAAGGCTTTGTCACAAGTGACTTGGAAACCAGTTTGGGGGGCCGGAGAATCCTTGACACAGCTCTGAGGACTTATTTTGGCCACAAGTGATTAGAGTGGATTAGAAAGGGGGCAAAATAGGAGACAAGGGTCTAGGTAGGAAACCAAACAAAGTAAATAGATTATATAGAAAGGTGATTTGTAAAATCACAAGGCAAGGCCAGTGAGTCACCAGTCCTGACAGAAGGTCATTCAGACTCGAACAGGTGGACAAGTTCTGGAACTTAAAATATAGAACTAGGGAGGAATGTAGATTTCATATTTTAGAAGTTAGGTCTGGGATCAGGCAGTGGTGCACCTGGTTAAGCACTCACATTATAGTGCACAAGGATCTGGGTTCAAGCCCTGGTCCCCACCTGCAGGAAGAAAGCTTCACAAGTGGTGAAGCAGGGCTGCAGGTGTCTTTCTCTCTTCTGTATCTCCCCATTCTCTCTCAATTTCTATCTCTATCCAATAAATAAATAAATAAATAAATAAGATTAAAATTTAAAAAGACTTAAAACGAAAAAATAGCTACATCATTCAGAGAAGGAAAGAAAAGACTAGAGGAGGATTTAGTGTAGAAGAGATAGAGATGTTGAAGAGGAAAGAGGGGATGAGTTTCAAGGGCATGACCCAGAAGTAAGCTTCAGTACCATGGTACCTTTTTCTGTTTTTTTTTTCTACCTGCAAAGGTCAACCTAGTGACAAGGAAAGCAGGCAGGAAGGAAGGAAGGAGGAAGAAGGAAGGGGAGGAAAAGAGAGGGGAGGAAGAAAGAAAAACAGATGGAAGGGTTCAGAGAGATAATTCACTAAGTAGAGCACAAGCTATGGTGACAGAAACCTGACACTGTGGTGGCCCTCTTGTGATTTGTTTGCTCTCCTGCTCTCTCTCTCTCTCTACAATGAGCCAGTGCTCTGAGCAATTGCTCAAAAATTATTCAAATGTTTGTGTCTTCCCACAGTGTAGACTTACCAACTTTCAGAGCCTCAGGCATGAGAGTCTCTTTACAATTTATTTTATTTCATTTTTTTCATTTATTTTATTATTTTATTTTACCAGAGCACTGCTAAACTCTGGCCTATGATGATGAGAGGACTGAACCTAGGAGTCAAGAGTCTCAAGCATGAGTCTCTTTGCATAACCATTATGTTGTCTACCAACATCCCGCCTCCTGCCGATTTACCCACTTTCTACCAAATAAAAGAAAGCAGATCAGAAACTTACAGAAACCTGGTGACAGTGGTGGTGCCATCCTTGTAACTATAGCAGAGGCAAGGCAGCGGCGTGGTGGTGGGCTGGGCTTCAGAGGTCAGCCTCCAGACCTAAGAAACTAGTTGCCAGGGCCTGGATGCCTCCCTATGTGGGGAGCAGACAGGTTGGAGGTCAGACAGTGCAAATTTTGCAAGATGTTTCTGTTTGTTCCCCCAGAGGAAAAGTCTATGTTCTGTTACTGGCTAACTCATTGCTGACTTTAGGCTTTCTGGGTTCTCTCTCCTCGGGGAGGGTTTGATCTAATGCCAGAGCACACCCAGTGAGTAAGGAACAATTTGTGTGCTAAAATGTACTAGAAAAATAATTAAATGGTGGAGGTGGGTGAGGAGTTTGCTTCTGAAAAGGACCTATGGGAAAAGGGCTGGAGGCCACGGCCTAATTAGCACATACAGGTCTTCTAGTCCCCTCTCTTGCTGCTTGCAGTTGGTCAGAATGTTTCCAGGCTGTTGACTGCCCCCAGGCATTGTCTCTCAGGACACTTAGCTAGGTAGGTGGGTGGGTCTCTAGTTAAAAGCAGAACCTCCTGGTCCTTAATAATAGACTGGCCTGGATGGGAATAAACTGGTCTGAACTGATCTTGGCAACAGATGTGCAGCCAGTCTGCATGGGTTTGGGCACAGAGGTTTAAAAAGGTTTAATATGTTCACAGCAGCTCTCCCTGCCCCCTCTGGGTTTTACTTATAACTTCACTTTCCAAGCTGAACAAAGACAATTTTTCACAGGATTCCTTTCTTTCTTTCTTTCTTTCTTTCTTTCTTTCTTTCTTTCTTTCTTCCTTCCTTCCTTTCTTTCTTTCTATAGCCGTGACCTTGGGAAAGCTTGGCACCGATAGGATTTCACCATTCCTGGTGACTTTTTATTTTCATCTGTTTTTTATCAGATAGATGAGAGAATGAGAGACAGAGAAGGAGAGAAAAGGATAAGCATCAAATTACAGCACTACTCACCACTTGTGACACTCCTCTTTAAATGTGCTCCCATGTGGTGGGTATGGGGAGGATTTTGAACCCAGACCCTCCTACATGGTAAGCAATATGTGCTCTACTGAGTGACTGCCCTTCCAACTCCCCAAAATGAAGTGGTCTGTCCTCTATACACTCTGTCATTTCCTGAGTGAAAAAGTGAACTAATGGTGGCAAACCTGGTTGAATGCACACATTACAGTACATAAGGACCTGGGTTCAAGCTCCGGGTCCCCACTTGTAGGGGGGAAACTTTGTAAGTGGTGAAGAAGAGCTTCAGGTGTCTGTCTCTCACCCTACTTTTTTTTTTTTACTGCTGCTTCTTCCATTTTATTGCACAGGACAGAAAGAAATCAAGAGGGCAGGGAAGGGTAGAGAGGGTGTGAGACACTTAAAGACCTGCTTCTCTGCTTGTGAAGCAACACCTATTCAGGTGGCAAGGGCAGGAGCTCAAACCTGAATCCTTGCATGGGCCCTTGTGCTTAGTACTATGTGCACTTAACCAGGTGTGTCACACCAGGTCCCTCTTTCTCCCTTTCTATCACCCCATCCCTTTGGTTTTCTGACTGTCTCTTCCTAATAAATAAATAAGAATAATAATTTAAAAAATTTTAAGAGAGATGTATAAAATGTACATGTGAATAGCCCTGGCTACACGGCAAAAAATAAATAAACAAATAAATAAATATTGTGTAAAAGGGCCAGGACACCTTTCCAGAGTTATAAAGTGAAACATACCTTTCTCACTCTACATCCCTTCATATATATATATATCATGTATATATGTAATATATATATATGTGTGTGTGTGTGTTTCTTTTTAACCTGTATGAAGACCCATTGTATCAGTACTCTTCTCCTACAAGCAAGAAATATCATCATGGATAAAATACTGGAACATCAAAAGGCAAACACTTCAAAAGTTCAGACTTATTCCTGTCTAAACATTCCTTCAGAGATTATTTGTTTTTTCCATTCTGGGCCTTGTAAGAAAGGCCATCATAGCCCACATGGTCTTGTTACGGCTGTAGAGGGCAGGAGGTTACAGGAAAGGTCGATGAAAGCCTCTTTTTGGGTTTGACATTTTCCAATTCTCAAGCAACAGTGCTTGCCATCTTAAATCCACAAGTGGAGGGAGGCTTTACATTGCAGTCTGAGAAAGCACGAAGGAAAAATTTCCAGCAGCACAGCTTCTTCCTGGTCAAACACCAGCTCCATCAGCCATTTCACGCACATATCCTGCTCCCTCAAACCACCCAGATGACAGTTAGGACAGCTTCCAAGTGAGTCCAAGAGAAAAAAATAAACAAACAAGAAACATCTGCCAGCCTGGTGAAATAATTCCTCACTCATATTTTGCAAAGTTCAAAGAGGCTTCAGGTGCCATCCAAAAATACTGTGAAATCTTTGGCTAATTTTCAGAAGCTGGCAGTGATAGATTTCATGAAGGGAGGTGTTTTCTGAGATAATGGACGATTTTTTGGGAGCTTTACTGTTCACAATATATGTTAGACACATGATCTAGTTGAATCCTCACAGTAATTCTATATTATAGAGATGAGAAAAATGGAGTCTCACTGCCTTTTACTATCTAGTCCACTGTCCTTTTCACTAAATTTTGACTTCTGAAAAGGAACAGAATTATAAAAAAATGAATTGAGAAAGTACACATGGCACAAAGGGCAAGGACTGGCATAAGGATCCCAGTTCAAGCCCCCAGCTCCCCACCTGCGGGGAGGGGGGGTGTCACTTCACAAGCAGTGAAGCAGGTCTGCAGGTGTCTTTCTCTTCCTGTCTTCCCCTCCTTTCTCCATTTCTCTATGTCCTATACAACAACAATAATAATATAGCTATAGCAACAATAACAACAACAAGGGCAACAAAAAAAATGGCCTGCAGGAGCAGTGGATTCATAGTGCAGGCATCAAGCCCTAGCGATAAATCTGGAGGCAAAAAAAAAGAATTGACACAACTCATAAACAGGTGGGGAAGACTGCTATGAGGTTTAAATGAAGGACCAGGGGGTGGCACACCTGGTTCTTAAGTTACAGTGCTCAAGAACCCGGGGTCAAGCACCTGGTTCCCACCTGCAAGAGGAAAGCTTCACAGCTGGTAAAATCAGGGCTGCAGGTGTCTCTGTCTTTCTCCCTCTCTTTATCCCCCTCCTCTCTCAATTTCTCTCTGTCTCTATTCAATAATAAATAAATAATGAAAAGGAGAGGTGACTTTCAAAAAAACAAGCTTAGGTCAGATTGATGAGGTAAAAATTTTTCCTCATGTTTGGGAGGTACTCTCTGCCCTAATCCAGCTTTCTAGATCTATTCTGAACTCTGACACCATCTTCCCAGACAATATTTTTAGTCCACCTGCATGTTAGCTATGAGGCTTAGACAAAAATTACTAAAGTCATGGGCCCCTTGGAACATACCTAAAATAGACTTCCTAGCTCCTTCCCACATGAAGATCCCTAAAGGTCCCTATTTATTAAACAATTTTTCCTGCTTTGTATCTTACTGCCTTTAAGCCACCAAACTGAAGATGCTACTATGATTCCATCCTGACTTCTCTGGCTAGACAACCTCACCAATGTGTCCCAGAACCTAACCTCCCAGAGCCCTCTCCCATAGGAAAAGACTGAAACAGGTTGAAACACCTTGCCAAACCCATGTTCAGTGAAGAAGCAATTTCAGAAGCCAGACCTCTCACCTTCTACACCTCATAAAGAATTTTGGCCCATACTCCCTCCTAGAGGTATAAAGAACAGGGAAATTTCAGATGGAGGGGATGGGACATGGAACTCTGGTGATGGTAATGTATGGAATTGTACCCCTGTTATCTTACAATCCTGTTAATCATTATTAAACCAGTATTGTAAAAAGAATACTAAATCTAAAAGAATGATGAGCAGACCTAATGGAGAATGCCTCAGGAATACAGGTATGTTCTGAGAATAGATGAGAAGCCAGCAAGTTTGAAAGTGTTACAGATGAGCTTCAGAGATCTACACTTGTTTCTTGCATAAAGGCTGCATGGGCTGTGAATATAGGTTTGGAAGTATGGGGCCTGGTTGGATAGCATCCAAAGACACCCTCTCAAATATAGGCTAATATTCCTACAAGGTTCTTAATTTATTAAAGAAAATGTCCTTTGGATCTTCACCCCTTCTTCCATGAATGAGAAACCTTCCTCCTAGGATGTCACATGACACAGGACTTGCTGAGAGTCATCTAAAGATGATAAAAGGACTCAGTCAAGCAGAAATGTTGGGACAGTGAACACAAGTGTCCTGCAGCCCGTGGGAAAAACAACCCTAACTGTGCTTCTGGATTCACCTATGACACTGGGGTTGCTGATCTAAGGCCAAAGGGAGATGGGTCTACTGGAAGGAGTGAGGAGGCTGGATGGTGGTGCAACCAGTTTAGCATACATAGTATACTAAGTGCAAGGGCCCACATAAGGATCCAAGTTTGAGCCCCCGGCTCCCAACCTGCAGGGGGGGGGGGGGTGTGCTTCACAGGAGTAATGCAAGTCTGTAGGTCTCTCTCTCTCTTTATCTCCCACTCTCCTCTCAGTTTCCCTGTGTCCTATCCAATATGTACAAATGTAGACAGATAATTGTAGAGATGATAATTAACCCATGTCTGCAACCTTGGGATAACCATGGTGGTTTATAATGGTATGGAATTATACCCCTGTTGACATGAAACTTTGTAAATCAATATTGAATTGCTAATAAAAAAAAAAGATAAAAGAAAGAAAAAAAGAATTGTTTATTGCCCAAATGCCTCAGCATGGTCAGAACTATTCCCATAGTCTTTGCTAATATGTGGAGGTTAATTATAATTTTAAATGTCTTCAAACTAAACTATTAAAATGTTGCTCATTGTTTAGGTAGACAATGGGAATTTATTATTCTCTCCACTTTTTATATACTTAAATAGTTCCATAATTAAAAGGGGAAATCTTCCAAAATATACAACACAGCACTGAAATAGAATACTTATTTTGTTTTCCAAAAAAAGGAGAAAATAAAGCAGCAGGTGTCCCTGTGACATTAGAAAATGCAAATATTTGACATGGAAGGAATGCTACAATTTCACATTGTTCTTAGAAAATAGTAAGCTAGCTCTTTCTGGGACCTAAGAAAGAAAGATAAAGACAGATGATTGTAATTATATAATACTTTGTTACTGAGATTGAAGGGAAAAGAACTTTCCTAGGCCTTCGAAATATTTTTAAAATGTTAAAAGCAAAGTGATTGGTAGTGCCTTGGAGTATGTAAATCACACTACTTCCAGTATTAAGTATTTCTAGTGTTGACTATTCAATACAAAATTTAAAAACATGTATTTTCATTGAAGGAGATGAAAGAACGATTATCTAACAAAGTGCCACTCCAGAAGAGTCTTGAATAAGTTTAAAAAAAATGCACTGCTGAGATGCAGTCAAGACTGTGATCAGGGGTGATGGAGTTAGACTACCTGGTTCAAATCCTGCTTTGTTGTTTATCAGCTATGTAATTTTACACAAGTTACCCAGTTGTTGTATACCTCAGCTTTCTCATTTAAAAAAAATGAAGAAAAAATGAGGAGGAGAAAGAAATAAGAGGAGGTGGAGGAGGAAGAGAGGAAGAGGAGGAAGATGAAAGGACAGGGATGATGGCACACTTGATTGAGCTCACATGTTACAATGCTCAATGACCCAGATTTGAGCTCCCAGTCTCCACCTGCAGGGGGAAAGCTTTCCAAGTGGTGAAGCAGATCTGCAGGTATCTCTCTGTCTCTCTCCCTCTCCTTTCCGTCTCAACTTCTGGCTATATCTACAATAAGAAAATAAATAAATATAATTTTTAAAAAGTCTACTCTTAGAAAGATGAAGAAGAATGAGGAGGAGGAATAGGAAGAGGGAGAAGGAGATGGTGATAGTGGGTTCATGGAAGATTGCGTGACAAAATAAAATAACATAAGCAAAATGCAAATGCTAGCACCTGGCACAGAAGTTTTCAATAAACTGTCATCTAGGGATGTGAACAGAGAAACTTGTTTTCAACTGGAGAAGAATTAGATGGAAGATGATGAGGGATTAAGAGGGGAAACCCAAGGGATTGCTGAAGTGTTGCCTGAAATGTAATGCTGCTCCTATTAAGTCAACTTGTAAAACCATAGAGACAGATGTAGTAGGAGAAACATTACAGGCAGATAATGGGTGTGACCAGGAAGCACATAAAAGCAGAAGTAGGAGGCAGAGGGGAAGTATTCAGGATTTACAAAATCAAGTGGAAAGCTGTGAACCAGCAGGCCATACAGTTTGGTGCTAGATTCTATTAGATGGAGCCTCCGCACTAGAGTTAAATGTACATACCTGTTTCCTTCTCAAAGATGGCAAATTGCTCCCACCTCTCAGCTCTGCTCTATTGGAGTGCTGTGCTGAAAAGGACTAGGAAACTGCTTTGGGGCTGTTCAGAAAGTAGCACTATGAGGGATTAGCAATGTCTGTTCTAGGCACTGAAGGATTAAGTCACAGCACATGAACATTTCAGCCCTGTTCGCTTTAGGAAAGGCCTGTATCCCTGTTGTATTAGAAATGACATTAGAATGAACAAGATACCAAAACACTACACATCTATGTCGTATCTGATTGTCCCAGGGCCCTGACATGTTTGACAGCCCTCTTCACAAGGCACGCTGAAGTCAAGAAACTCGATTGAATCTAGGCAAGTGAATCATAATGAGACAATTGAGTGAACAAGTACTTCCACATAGAAATTCTCCATCCTGAAGCAAGCACTAACAGGTGAGTCAAGTATTCACAGCCCAAAAAGAGAAAGCATTCAGATAATCAGTAGAAACCAAATTAATTAGAATGTGGCATGAAAACTGCTCAATTAAATGCATAAAGAGAAAGGAAAGTATAGGTTCAGAGGTCATATTGGCCCTAGACACCATTCTGTTTCAATCTATTACTATACAGAAGGAGAAAATTGAGACTCAAAGTTAATAAAACATCAGAGAAAGTTCTAGAATTCTGATCCAATAGGATCTTTTTAGCACAGTACTATGCCTCTTGAGTATTGAAAATAAATTCAGGACATGCTTCTATTTAATCTCACCACCTTTCAGTCACCAAGTTTCAGACACTACCATGACATCATGCTGAATTCCCTGGGCAGACAACCTCACTGATGTGTCCCAGAACCTCTCCTCTCCAGAGTCATTTTCCATGAGGGAAAGCTAGAAACAGGCTGATGGTATAAATCCACCTACCAACACCTATGTCAAACAGAGATGCAATGACAGAAGCCAGAACTAACACCTTCTGCACTACAAAAAGAATTTTAGCCCATACTCCCAGCATGGGGAGAAATGATAGGAGAAGACTATCAGAGGGCTCTGAACCCCAATTCCATTAGGACCCCAGGAGAAAGAAGAGGAAAAAAGGTAGGGTGTAGGTAATAGGTATAGTAGTAACAGTAGTAGTATGTGTAGGTCTGACCTAGAAAGAACAAGAAGATAGGACCATGGGAAAAATAGGCAAAGACATACAAATATAGATAGATATCTATCAAAATAATCATCAACCCATATCTGTGATCTTGGGAGAACTACTGCAGCTTCCAATGGAGGGAATCCCCTTTCAGAGTAAGTTCACAAAACTCTGATGGTGGGAATGGTGCAGAATTATACCACTGTTCTTTACTGGATCAGTGTTAAGCCACTAATAAAATTTTTAAAAATAAAGAAAGAAATGTAGGACATGCTGAGAAGGGTGTGAGTGTGTGTCAGAGGGTGTAGGGGTGGTAAGCTTAGCCTTCTAGCATCCTTCCAGCCACCCCAGGAAAACTGAAACAACCAATGTGAAATTATCTGCTCAGAGAGCATTGACATCATTAAACATTCATCCTTGTTCTGCCACAGGACCACCCATGTGTGTTTCTTTTAAATTTTAAGCTCAAAAAAACGATCTCAAGTGCCATCTCTCTAATCCTTGCCTCAGTACTTGGCAACAATGGGCAGCTTGTTCCCCAGTGGCCTACTCTGCTATTTTATGCACATTCTCTAGGAGACTCCTTTTAAATATAAACACACATTGGAGGGCACTTGATAATACAATAGCATTCAAGCATTATTCGTTTTGATTTGGTTTACCTTGCCTTGCTTGAAAAAAAAACTTCTTAGTTTTCAATTTATCAGTCTTTCCTTTAAACTTAGTGTTTATAAGTTTCCTTGATTGTTTTATAGAAAGACAGAGTCAGAGAGAAATAGTGAAAAAGATCACAGAATCAGAGCTTCCTTCAATGTGATAGGAACCAGGCTTGTACTTGAGTTGTGAACATGGCAAAAAAACCCCAATATCCATCAGATGAGTGGCTAAAAAATTGTGGTCTGAATGAAAGTCTAGCAGGATATATTATCCTTGGTTGAAACCTTTTTTCATTCAGGGCTCAATAGATATCTTGCCATTCTCTTCTGGCTTTTAGAGTTTGAGTGAAGTCTGCTGATAATCATATGGGTTTTCCCCTGTATGTGACATTTTGTTTTTCTCTTGCAGCCTTTAGGATCCTTTCTTTATCTTTACTTCTTTTCATTGTAACTATGTTGTGTCTTGGTGTCTTCAGGCTTGGGTTGATTCTATTTGGGACTCACTGGGCCTCTTGAATGTTGAATGTCCTTTCTGTTGTTCAGGTCTGGGAAGTTATCTTCTATGATTTCCTCTACTCCCCCTTCCTCTCTTCCTCTGGCTGTGCAATTATACGAATGTTACTTCTTTTGAGAACATCCCATATTTCTCTGTTGTTTTTTTCAGTGTCTCTCAATCTGTTTTTGAGCTCTTTTACCTCTTTCTTAGTTTTCTCTAGCTCATATTCTGTCTGATTAATTCTGTTTTCTGCTTCTGTTAGCCTGCTTTCCCTTCCCTCAGCTTCTTTCTTCAGTTCAGTTATAGTATTTGCTTGCTCTGCTAATTGACTTTTTAGTTCAACTATTTCAGCTTTCAGTTTTCTAATTACATCGAGGTAGCTTGTATTTTCTTTGAGGGTATCATCTGTTATTTCCCTAATTCTGCTAGCCCTTTCCTCCATAGTTGTCTTCATTCTGTGATTATTAGGTTTATTTTTGCTTGTATACTTTTCTTATTTGTGGTTACTTCTGACTGATGTGGAGTTTATTCTGGGCTCCTGTCTTGACTCATAGTAGTAGCAGTTTTATTTGCTCTTGATTTAACCATTTTTAAAAATATTTATTTATTTAGTGCCTTTTTGTTGCCCTTGTTTTTTTATTGTTGTTGATGTCATCATTGTTGGATAGGACAGAGAGAAATGGAGAGAGGAGGGGAAAACAGAGAGGGGGATAGAAAGATAGAAACCTGCAGACCTGCTTCATCACCTGTGAAGCAACTCCCATGCAGGTGGAGAACTAGGGGCTTGAACCAGGATCCTTACACTGGTCCTTGCACTTTGCACAGAATGCATTTAACCTACTGCACTACCACCTGACTCCTGATTTAACCATTTTTTATTGATGCGTTTTTTATTTTTCTGTTCTGTCGTTCTTCAGTTGTTGTGTTTTGAGTACAAGCCACGCTATATTAAATACCTTTATGACAAATGTAGTCAACCAACCTCAGAAGTTGCAACATTAGTGTTTTAAGCAATGATTGATGCAGTTCAACCAATACCAGTTAGCGAAACAACACCTCCAGTCCAAGAAAAAATAGTGACCAAATCCAAAGAAAAAAGTAAGAGAAAGGAAAAATAAGAAAGCAAGAATAGTCCACTATAAATGTCCACTATAAATTCTGTCCACTGTAAATTCTGTCCACTGTAAATTCTAGGGATAGCAAGAAGAGAAAGGGAAGTAGAGAAGACACACACACACAGTCCATTCTGAGTCAGATTTCTTCCCCAAAATAATTCACAAATGAGTATCAGTGAATTCAGAAAGCAAAAGAAGGAGGAATAAAAGAAGACAAGAACAAGGGGGGAAAATAGCAGCTAAAGGAGTTTTTTTTTTTTTTTAATTTAGCTAAGAGATTGGAAAAAGGAGAGTGGAGGG